>NC_142582.1:102628852-102779552 GCF_965207765.1 Zootoca vivipara | reverse complement strand
GGTGGCTGCCTGATGTTAACAGGCGGGGAGCTAGCTCAGAAGTGTCACAAAAATACTGATTTCTTATAGCTGTGGAATGCGTATTATGTGGCACATGTAACAATACTTCTGCAGATCAAAGCAGTTGAATGGGCACATATGGGAACACGCAGTCCCACAAGTAAACTGGTCTCATGCCCTTGTGGGCATAATGGAACTCTCAGACACCCCCAGTGGAACCACCAAAGTCCCCTGCCTTTCCTATTTATTTTTTAATTATTATTATTTTAAATGAGTTTATTTGGCTTTTTTGTAATTTGATAGGGGTTGCCTGTTTCTGGGAGAGTGTTTTTTATTTTATTTTTAAGGTCTGTGCTCTATCTAGTTGTAAACAGCTGTGATACAAAATCAAACAAAAATTGAACATCTAGAAGAACTTTCTGACAGTAAGAGCTGTTCAACAGGAATGGACTCCCTCAGGAGGTTGTGGACTCTCCTTCCTTGGAGGTTTTTAAGCAGAGGCTGGATGGCCATCTCTCATGGATGCTTTAGTGGAGATTGCTGCATTGCAGGGGGTTGGATGAGATGACCCTCAGGGTCCCTTCCAACTCTACAATTCTATGGTTCTATAGGAGGAAAGGATATAACACAGCATTACAGTAGTGAATGAACCTCTTGGCTGACCATCTCAACCAGTGGGATTCAGAGTACAAAAGAAGACACAAGATTGTTTACAGGTGTGATGCATCAAATACATGGTTTCTCTAGCTGGTTCCAGACAAAGAATCATAGAGTTGGAAGAGACCACAAGGGCCATCCAGTCCGACCCCCTGCCAAGCAGGAAACACCATCAAAGCATTCTTGACATATGCCTGTCAAGCCCCTGCTTAAAGACCTCCAAAGAAGGAGACTCCGCCACACTTATTGGTAGCAAATTCCACTGCCGAGGGGTTTTTCCACATTGGGAAATTCCACATTGGGAAGGGTTTTTGTCCTCCATGTCCAAATATAGGCAACAACAAAATCAACCTGGAATATATGTAAGTGCACATGACAAGTCAAAGGGAACATCACAGGAGAGAGAATAAAAGTCATTCAGGAGAAATAATAGAGACAGAGCTGGGGAGAATAAAGATGGATGGGATCAGAGGTGGCCTACAGCCATTTTATATGGATAGCATTACCACACTGCTGGTGACAGCAGTTGACACTGTTTGTTTAGATTTGTCTTGGTTACAGACTAACTGTAAGTGGAGAATGGGGAGCAGATTCATTGCATAGGAGGTGACAGATCAGATATGCTACTCTCATTCTTCACCAAGATGATGGACCTGGGTCACTGACTATATGTATCAAGCTTTTATTTTATGACTGTTACCTCTCCCACTATCCTAAAAGCTTCTACTCTCTTTCACATCATGTGACCTTATGATCTGAAGGCAAAAGAGCTCTACAAACTATATACACCTCCTTTTCCATGCAACTTTAGGCAATTAACTACTGGAATGAATACATCAGTCTTGGAAGCGTGGACTGCCATATTGCTAATCTGTTTGCTAGCTGAAAAAGTGGGTTTTGTCTTTTAGCCATTGCATGCTATTAAAAGATTGTAAATATTGTAAAACTTATTGTATTTTTCCATTAAAAAAAAGATTGAGAAATGGTGTCCAAAAAGGGATCAGTAATGTGACATTTTTCTACAAGCAGGAGGAGCTGGTGAAAAAGAGTAGCAGAACTAACTTGTGTTGCAACTTTACATAGTTACTGACATGTACTTTATTGGGAACATTTATATCCTGTCTTTCCATTCAATGTTATTGTTTCTGTACTTCTTTGGTTTCTGCATAAGCCAAACAATTTGAGTTTAAAACATTCCCATAGGGAATCATGAGTGGGGTGAATTTTCTTTCTTCTTTCCCCCCATTTTTATCCCTCTTTGTATATTTTTATTTGACTCATAATTTTTTTACCAAACCGTACTATAAGGACAGAGGCATGTTGTTGTGACAACAGTGGACTTAATTATCAAGGCTGATTAATGTAATTGTACAGTTATGGGTAAGACCAAGATTACAGATAAATGCTGGGCTGAAGCAGGACCAAAGTTGAGGTCACGGAGTCTGATTTGGATGTGAGACGAGATAAAAACATGGCCAACTCAAAACACAGTGCATGGCCATGAGCCAAAAGTGAGTAGCCAATTGAGAACAAGACTAATTACAACTCATTATGTGTAAGCAGAAGTATTTTCGAGGAACCAAATTAGTTGAGCCATAATGTCAGAAAACATTAGCTCTGAATATACCTTGAATACCAGTTGCTGGGAATCACATGAAGGGAGAGTGGATGTTACACTCATGTCCTGATTGCGGGCTTCCCATTGGCATCTGTTCAACCATCCTGGGAACAGGATACCGGACTAAAAAGGCTTTTGGCCTGATCCTACGGAGATCTTATTAAAGAACCAGACCTGTTCATATCTAGATAAGCCCAGATGCTCCCATCCACATTTCCATGTACTATTATCACATAAAGGTGGTTTAAGTCATAAGTAAGGCATGAATTGGTTTAGGGCAGTAAAGTGAGAAGAAGTTGTGTGCAAAGTCAACAAAAGCATAAGCAGAAAATGGATGGTACCTAAGGTATAGGGGACACTGGTGGTGCTGTGGGTTAAACCACTGAGCCTAGGGCTTGCCAATCAGAAGGTCGGCGGTTCGAATCCCTGCGAAGGGGTGAGCTCCCGTTGCTCGGTCCCAGCTCCTGCCAACCTAGCAGTTCGAAAGCACATCAAAGTGCAAGTAGATAAATAGGTACCGCTCCGGCGGGAAGGTAAACGGTGTTTCCGTGTGCTGCTCTGGTTCACCAGAAGCGGCTTAGTCATGCTGGCCACATGACCTGGAAGCTGTACGCCGGCTCCCTCGGGCAGTAAAGCGAGATGAGTGCCGCAACCCCAGAGTCGTCTGCGACTGGACCTAATGGTCAGGGGGTCCCTTTACCTTTACCTTTAAGCCTATTTTACAAGCTATTGTGTCGAGTTGTTCTGTGTGGGCGCCTTGGGCTCTGTGCCTTCTATACTCCCAGATACAAATGGAGTGCAAAACAGCCAGACAAACACAACCTGCTAATGCAAAGAGATATTCTGCAGCTGCAGATTTGGCTGATCTGGTCAACATGGCTGCAAGAGGCACTATGGAACTGAGTTCAAAATTTGTATGGTCCCAAATTCCTTGGTCTCATCACTGAGTGCTGTCTACTGATAATGGACAGAAGTGAGACCAAAGATGTGTACCTCACTATCAAACTCTGTGTCTGATGTGTTATTTTACTCATTTTGGCTCCAGCCCAGTGCTCCGTGAAATCAAAGAAATTTGATTTTAAAGGTGATTTAAACCAAACATCACAAATCAATACACACACACACACACACACACACACACACACACACACACACACACACACACGAAACCTTAAAGAGAAACCAGCAGACCCTTTGTTTAATTTCCAAGCAAAGGTTCTGCTGGTTTCTCTTTAAGGTTTCCAGACTCAAAAGAGAGCAGGGCAATTAAAGGCACAGAAGTCCTGTCCTCTATTTAGTCTGGCAACCCTAGATTCTATCCATGCTTCTTCCTAGAGTAAACTCATTTAACTTAATAGAACTTACTTCTGAGTAGGCATGGATAGGAGTTTTCATGTTTTATAAGCAGACATCTGATTAGCAGCACATATAAAATGTATTGTAAAGACTAGATGTTGCAGTTAGTTGGGAAATTATTAGAATACCTATGAATTGTGATTTTCCCTCAGAAAGTCCTGACAAGTAATTCTGGGATAGACATGATTTGGCACTGTTTCAGCACTGTGCTACTTCCTTAACTCATCACCCTCTAATGCAGGCATAGACAACCTTGGCTCTCCAGATGTTTTGGAACTACAACTCCTATGATCCCTGACCAGTGGCCCTGTTAGCTAGGGATCATGGGAGTTGTAGTTCCAAAGCATCTGGAGAGCCAAGGTTATCTATGCCTGCTCTAATGTATGGATGGGAAGCCTATGTCCCTCCATTGTGGTTGGACTACAACTCCCATCCTCCCTGACCATTGGTTTTGTTGGCTGGAGCTGATGGGGGCTGAAGTCCAGCAACTCAAACTACCCCCTCCTCCACTTCTGCTGCATTCCCATGTTCACTGTTTTAACAATATTGTAATTCTGACTATCTCACTTATCCTGTGTTAAACTAGATATGGGCAATATAGCTTGCCCACCCCCTTATTCCCCACAACAGTTGCTAATGTAGAAGGGATTTGTGTGGGGTACAGCTTCCTCTTCCCTCCATCTCCAGCAGGCCCTCAGATATGCACACACATGACAGCATGGCAGCTTCATTGGTACATTGAGCTGTTCCTATCCTTTCCATGGACCCAGCCACTTCTGCTCTCAGTGGGAAGGGATATCCTCTGCACATGAGACACAGAAGCATAGGCCATGCCTCAAGTTGCTGCCATCAAGATTCATTTTCTGGCTTAGATACATTTTCAGGGGGGTATTTTCCAGGTTTTACTCAAAGTTGAACTTATTGAAATTAATGGACCCAACTTATTCATGTTCATTGATTTCAACAGGTCTACTCTGAGTAAAATTTAGTTGACTATATATATATCTCAAATCTTAGCAGGTAATTGTTTACTTTATTTTAGGATTGGGGCTCCCAAAGCCCTCCAGGTGGCTAGGACCCACAGTTTCTTATTGGATTATGTATATAAAATAGGTACACCAATGAACACTGATGTCCTGAGTTGCAGTTTGGGAGATTTCCTCCAACAATGAGCACATCAAATAATAGGAAGAAACAGCTTATTCTGGAAATCATTGAGGTAGGACTTGTCATGTAATATTGAAAGAACAGAGCAGGACACAAAGGCAGAACACTGGAAAAACTCATTGGAAAAAAAGTGATAATGTGCTAAGAGGAGTGAGATTTCTCAATCCCATTTCTTGGCAAAGCAAATGTGAATATTGATTTATGTTGACTGAGAAGTGCCAGCTACAGAATCTGGGCATCCGCTATCAAATACAAACTGAATATGAAATACAGAATATTAACCATCCACTGCAACTCCCCACTCGCTCTGTTTTTTAATCCCCCCTACCCATAAGAGGTGGCCAGCATTCTATGCCCACCCACTGAGCATCTTCAATTTTTATCGGGCTATTTGTGGAGCTTGGAGATGTGATGCATGCAAAAATATTAGAATCATGGATTCCTTCAGCGATTTCTGTGGGCAGCTCTCACTATCATGCCCTCCACAATCTTTGTACAAATTCCACTGAGATTGCCAGTTGGATCTTCAACACCGGCAACGGGACAGTGTCCTGCACTGCACCTAAGGTCAGCAGACAAGTGTAGGAGGCACAGGACAGGGCATGTGGCTCATACAACTCTCCAACACTTTGCTGCCACTCCCCAGCATTTGACACCAGAGGCAACTGCCTCACTTGCTCTTGCTTTAGGACTGGCCCCACTGTACATAATGCATACTTTTGGTGTGTATAACTTATGGGTATCCAAGGGCCAAAGGTGTCTTTTCCAAAACCTGCCCCTAAAACAACAACAACAACAACAACAACAACAACAACAACCCTGTCCTTGATTCTTACTGCCTCATCCTTTTTGCTCCTGCAGACAGGACACTTCTTTCTAAGGAGTTCTTTCTAGACCTGTGGATAGCGGAGCTTTAGGGATGCACAGAATTGCACATTGATGATCACTGGATCTTGGGCATCTTTGTCTGTGCCTTTTCAGGGGCTGTTAGCTATTTCTGAAGGTTAAAATTGTGAGGCATTTTTCTGGTCTGATTTAAGAAATGAACTGGCTGAATGGAGACCCAGAAAACTTTCAGACAGCGGTTCTGGAATTAACATTAAAAGGAAAGGAGGTATACGTATCAAATTGCATTTCTCAATGGGACATTAGTTAAGTCATAAAAATGCAGCTGTCTTACCATGTACAAGGAACTGGAAGTTTTATGCAGGCAACAAAGAGATTTTCTAAGTCCCAGAACCAGAATACTATAAGCTGTTCACCCGTTTTCAGTATTGTGACTTCTGGATACATTGTTAAATGACATCTGGAAAGGGTGATTTTAATTTTCTTGAGGGAGAGCAAAGCCTGAAGTCATTTAATATGCTTGATTAGCAAGTTGTGTTGCCCTACCTATAGTTGGTTAAAAATATGTTTCATTTTCAGCTTATAAAGAGTTGCAATTTAACTATCAACTTGCATAAACTTTCACCAACAAAATTTGTTTCAGCGAAAGATTTCACTTTACCTATTTTGTACCTAATATTTCGGAATAGCAAAACATCTGTATGTATCAAATGTTGGGGAGAATGATTAGAGTAGTCAGTTGATGACATTTGTAGTTAAATCAACTACTTACCTTCTAACCAATTCATATTTTTATCAAAACCTCAATACAGATGTCTTCCTTGAGATGTTGAAAGAAGTGTATGATAACTTGCAACTTAATGAATAAAAGCGCCTGTTTGTTGTTGGATAGAAAGGTTCTCTTTAATACGTTCATTTTCATTCGCACTTTCTTGGGAGTAAGACACATTGAATTCCCAGGAATTAATTACTTAGTAAACATCTAGCAGATTGTGCTGCACAGCTTTAGTTGATCAGTCTATTGATTGAACTGATTAAACTTTGTAATCATCCAAATTATATATTTTTTACTCAGTCCACATTTGTAAAAAAAACCAAAAAACCGTTAATATAATTTTAACTTTTTGGTCCTGAACATAAAACATGGATGGAAATTCCATCAAAATCAACTGGACTCACTTCCTCGTAATCACCCTGATTTTAGGAAAATGTAGCACAGAAGGCGGCTATTGCTCTCAGGTACACAAAACAGGCTGATTGCACAGAATTGGAATGGGGAGATAGATATAGAGGGCTTCTCATGCATTAAACTACTGATAGATGCAGGTCTTTCCTCCCATTGAGCTCCATTTTGGTTGCACCCTACCACACTGGCTGCAGGCATAGAAACCAGTTTCCAAATGCTGACACATATTGCTACCACTGCTTTGGGACATATATATATCTGATAGGGTTGAAAAACTGTGGGAGGCAGTGCAAGACAGGAGTGCCTGGCGTGCTATGGTCCATGGGGTCACGAAGAGTCGGACACGACTAAACGACTAAACAACAGGGTTGAAAACATGGGAGAGCACTTTAATATTTTGCAGATATAGCACATAAACATTCTAAGGAGTCCAGCATCCTATACTTTTTGCTTCAAGGCTTTTCTTTGTTGTCTTAGGGCTATGAAGGCCACACCTTCCATGCAAAGAACTGATTAGCAATACAGAAGTTCCCTTTAGATTTCATGGAGTGCCTTGGATTTCTTCCTTTTGGTAAGGGAGGGTTATTTGTTCTTCAATGGATTTTCAGTCAATTTCTCGAATGCCTGATTAAGAAAGAGGAGAGTTCAATAAAAAAAAATGGAATCAGGCCTTGTAAAAACAATCAATCAATCAATCAATCACCAATTATACTGGCTGTATCATTAGTAAAGAAGAATTAAACTAAGACTTGGAAGAACCGCTGCAGACATTTTCCACTCTAGCTTGGGTGTGAGATTTCTAAACTTAATGTCTCTCTGACTTCAAATACACTCTAACCATGAGTTATTAAGATTGCCAGGAGGAGATTGCCTGGAATTTTGGGATCCCCCAAAAGTGGTTTTTAAAAAGGAAATTTCAATTGAAAGCCAGATAAAAAGGTATTGTGCAGTATGCCCCTGCTTAAAATGAGAACAAGGAATGGAGCATTGCAGTTAATTAGCTCTAGTCAGCGCTGGCTGCTCTGCAACATTTCTTACAGCCGTGTTCTATCTGAGCCTTAGAGTAAACATTTCCCACATGCTTGATGCAAAAAACCTCCCCCCAAAAACCCTGCCAGAAAATAAACATTTTAGCCATTCAAAATCTGGAGGCATCACAATGAATCTTTCCAATAACGAGTGAAAGGAGGTTTGAAACCCTTTGCTGAAGAACAGAATAAGCCGTTGACCATTTGTGATTGTGTTCTTATTTGCTTGGCATCTTATTTTATCCTTACAGGACAATCCACACATACCCTAGTTATACTCCAAAGCGGTTGGATTTACTTATGTTGATTTAGTCCCAATGAAATAAATGGAACAAAATCGGCTGAAATCCAAGTACTTCAGGATTAACCGGGCTGTGGATCAGGCTGCACATTATCTAGCTATATTTATTGTTTGAAAGTGGATCTTCAGTGAGCATTTTATTGTAATTGCATTGCTTTTTTATTTACAGGAAAATGGTTTTTCTTTGCTATCAAGTCCTCATTTAAAATAGTCTAGTTAATGCATTACAAATAATGAAGTGCTACATTTCCTCAATTATTTCTGTATTAAATGTATCCTGAGCAAAGTTAGATATGTGAAATATTGCCATTTTTCTCAATTCCATCAAAATAGCATTTAATCTTCTTCTGATTCAGCAAAACTGACTACAGAGCAGAAAAACTTTTTACAAGTTCCATCAGCTTACTTTTCTATGGGGGAAAAATGATAACACATTTTATTGCCTTTTGCAGAAAGTATTTGTGCTTTACATTTTTTATTCATTAGGCACAATCACTGAATTTTAAAATAATCTATTGTGTACAAATCATTTTGTTTAAACAGATATGCATAATTCTTACATTCCTTTAAAAAATTGATTACTTGCTTTTCCCTGAGTAAAAATGCCAGTCCAATAAATACGGATTGTTCAAAAATGTTGTAAGTGTTGGTTAATATATTTCTTGCAATATATATCATAATATTAAATATAATTTATTAGCCAGTTTTATATTGCAATGTTGTCTAAAAAACGATTGTAGCATACAGTTCATGTTTAATACATACAAAGTGATTTCATATATTCAAACTGAGAGCATCCTCTTGTTGCATCTCCATTTAACTTTATTTTATTTTTTAATCATTTTAAATCATTGCAGTCTATATTGGATATTCTTTGAGCTTTTTCAACAATATCCTACTTTAGTATGGGTGGGGAAATATTCAGCATCAGAAGGAAATCAGATGTGATAATTACATGCCTGCTACTTAGCATTTCTCATAAAATAGGCAATGACATGAAATTTCGATCTTTCAGTTGAAAATACACAGAAACATCCTGGACAGAGCCACCTTTATTGGGAAAAACTGAATAGGGTTTTTGGAATGGGATTAATTAGGCGAAGGAAGTATAAGGACTTCTGCTTTCAGAGACAAAGTGCTTTGCATCATGAATCTGCTTGTTATTTAAGGGTGGATGGGGCGGGGGAAGAGCTCCTAAAAATCAGATCCCAAAGGAAGTGCATTTTGGGTTTGACTGAAGCCAAGTATCTCTAGCACCTAATGCGCAGAAACATTTCCCTCCCTTCTATTCTTTTCCATAACCAACTGAAGAAAATAATTTCACACTCATTATTTAATTTTCAAACTTAAAATATATTCAATGCTGAAAACTGTAGAAATGCTCCATTCATAATTCCTAATTACATGTCTTTTCAATTAAAAATATATCCAGCATTTATATTTTGTTTATATTCCTAATAATCATATAAAAATATCCAACAACCCAGGTACTCATCTGTTGATCTAGCTATCTATCCAGACAAACACAAATATTTTAATGAACAAAAAGTTAGTGTTTTCATGTTAAATATTCCAGAATTAAAATCCTCACAATATATACCTTTAAAAGCACTGTTAAACAGCAAGTATTCTAGACTGTGTTTTTTTTTTAAATGCTTGAAATAGCATTTGAGTTCCTTGGTCAAATCCACCATCAGTAACAGGGAATAAAAGAGTATTCCATCAGCAAATATCACATTTTATGCAATCATCTGAGTTAGAAAAAAGTTTGTGTTAAGAAAGGTTTTATTTACATGATCCAGATGTAGATATTTATTTAGGCTGGAATTAAGCAGAGATCTTTAAATGAGCAAATGCTTCTCTCTCTCTCTCTCCCCCCCCTTTGGCTCATATTGATTTCTGATGTTTTAAAATATGATTTTAACCTATCTGTGCACACAGAAGCAATGCAAAATCTTTGTTTGATAGGACCTCCATATCCTTTTTTATTATTAAGCATCGGATTTCATTCAAAGAATTGCAAGCTAATTTTCAGCAGACCCAGATTATTCTGAAATGGTTAACCTTTACAATACACAAAAACTAGGCCTGTCATTAGAATAAATAAATCCTATTCAAATAGCTATATGAGTTTTGGACAATCAATCAGTTATATTGCATAAATGCAGTTGCACTAAATGAAAAGGAAGCTGAAAATTGAATCAGGTTTATTTGTCAGGACCATATGGCTTGACGTAAGTCAAGTTACACAAATCGCAAAACCAAGAATCTTGGAAAAAGGCAGTTAGAAATTTCTGACATGCACACACGTTTCTGCAAATGCAAAGCAAGCAACCTTTTCACTTCCTTTTCTCTTTCTGATTGGAGCAATGGTCCTTCTCAAAGAAGTAAGAGTCTTCAAATATTTGATAGTATTTCTTTACATAAGCAAATAATGCAACAACAAAAAAGGACCTCTGTTCCATTCCACTCCTTCCCTGCAAGAACAGAAGTTTGAACCAAGACTTAGGCATACTTTGATATCCAAGGGATTTAAGTGAATTGGGACTAATTTAAGTACAGTACCACTGATTTCAATGGGTCTCTTCTAAGCATGACTAAATATGGATTCAACCCAGAGACCAGCAAAGAGAAGTTCTTGCACCACTGTGTTAATTTCCTGAGCTGTGATTACAGCAGTGGAGGATAGTCCATTAGGGCAAATGTGGAACTGCCCCACCAACCACAGTCTGTCCTCAGCCAGCCCCACCTGCCTCCCTCCTTAGCAGTGAGTCCAGGGTGTGGAACTGCCTGTTAGCCTTTTCCTTCGTAGTGTCGATGTTGCCCTTGTAAAACTCAGCAAGGAAGGGGATGGGGACAAAACTAAAATTAGCTGGCTCCACCTATCACGGACTCAGACTCTACCTGTTTGGGCTTCCTGCTTCCTGCCCTACCAGTCCAAATGGGCATCGCATCATAGAATCATAGAATCATAGAGTTGGAAGAGACCACAAGGGCCATCCAGTCCAACCCCCTGCCAAGCAGGAAACACCATCAAAGCATTCTTGACATATGCCTGTCAAGCCTCTGCTTAAAGACCTCCAAAGAAGGAGACTCCACCACACTCCTTGGTAGCAAATTCCACTGCCGAACAGCTCTTACTGTCAGGAAGTTCTTCCTAATGTTTAGGAAGCCACCACTAGATTGCAGCAAACCACCAGGGGCTGGGCTTGTAGTCATACCGTACCTCTTTGTGGGAGTGAAAATGGTACGTACTTGAATTGTGCCCTGGGTGGTTTTTAACCTTTGAAAGAAGGGTCTTTACTTGCAGGCAAAGGAAACAAAGAGGTAGTAGAGAATCAGAGTTCAGATAACATTTGACTATTTTGAGGAATTGCAAAAAGTAGCATTCACACCATGGCTGATGGTCAACCAAGGGGTTTCAAATACAGATTTACCCTGCACACATGAAAGGCAAAGCAATGCCTATTGTTTTTATGTAAGCACATGTCATGGCAGACACTAGTTTAGAAGAGGCTTTTGGACGTACAGGGGTACCTTGGGTTACAAACTCAATTCCTTCTGGAGGTCTGTTGCTTTCCCGAAACCGTTCTTAATCTGAGGCTCGCTTTCACTAATGGGGCCTACCGCTGCTGCTGCCCCACCACCATGCGATTTCCGTTCTCATCCTGGGGCAAAGTTCTCAACCCAAGGTTGTACTTCCGGGTTAGCAGAGTTTGTAACCCGAAGTGTTTGTAACCCGAAGCAATTGTAGCCCAAGGTACCACTGTACTATGAAGTCTTGAATAACCATATGTGAAAATATATGACAGATACTGCTTCTGCACTAAATTTTCATGGTGTACCATGTTCCCTACATAAATCTCTCATTTGAAGCGTTTGGTTTTTTTTTTGTTCTGAAGATGTCTGTTCTTGGTTTCAATTTTGACAATGGCAGCTCTTGGTTGAAAAATATGCTTCTGTTTTTGCACTGGAATTCCCATAGTGCAGTGGGTGCTTCAGCTCTTGTGAAAATACTAACTAGTAATGCACCTGATATACAGTAAGCATGTGCAGTGTTCTTCATTTTTTGTCAATAAAAGTACAGGTACTTGTTGTGAACTTGGTTTGGCACAGCTGCTGTGCCCCAGAGGTCTCTTCCACAGAATGTCCGATGGATATTACGCTGGCAATAAAGTTCTGGGCCAGAATTGCACTTGCAAACATTGTTACATAGCGACAAATAGATAATTATTCCCTCCTCTGTTGAGCAGGCATAATCTCAGTTGTCTTTTCGGTGACTACTGAAGACCTTCCCTCTTTCAAGAAATCTTCTAAGTTGAGATCCCTCCCAGTCTGCATCTGTATTTGAAATGCTTCTAAGATTATTATTATTTTTTACATTATTACGTAGTTTGTTGCCCTGGACTCCTTTTGGAAGAAGGGTGAAATAGTAATTTGAATAATAAATCAATCAATGGCCCATTTATTTATTTATTTATTTATTTATTTATTATCAGCGATGGCTTACAGGCATACTCATTTCTAATGACAAAATATATCAGAAAAACAAAAGGCAAACACACAGAATCATAGAACTGTAGAGTTGGAAAAGATCCCAAGAGTCATCTACGCCACCTTCCTGCAATGCAGGAATCACAGTTAAAGAATCCCTGACTGATGGCCATCCAACCTCTGTTTAAAAACCTCTAATGAAGGAGAGTCACAAACTTCCAAAGGAGCCCATTCCACTGTTGAGGCAGTTTTAACCATACTCCTTTTTTGTAGTTTCAATCCATTGGTTTGGGTCCCACTCTCTGCAGTAGGAGAAATCAAGCTGGCTTCATCTTCTGTGTAACAGCCCTTCAGATATTAGAATATGGCTATCATATCATGTCTCAGTATTCTCTTCTGCAGGCTAAACATGTCCAACTCCCTCAACTGCTCCTTATAAGGCTTGGTTTCCAGACCTTTATAATCTTAGTCCCCCTCTGCACCCCATGTCCCAGCTTGCCAACATCCGTCTTCAGCTGTGGTGCCCAGAACTGGTTACTCCAGGTGTGGTCTGTGCGTATATTGATATAGTGTCTGGTTTCTGAATTCATTTGAAAAAAGCATTCTACCCATATTTTGCAACTGTAGGTATTCTACAATGTCCACTTCCTCACCATATGCTACCGGTACAGTTGTTATTAGTGATTGTTGCAGCTCAGTCTGCCACTGGACCTCTTTGTCTGGGAGAATAGCAGCTGTTTTGTGCATTGTACAAGAATCCAACTATTTTGCTAGGGGAGAACAAAGGAAAAAAATGATTGGGGATGGCGGGAAAACCAAGACTTGATACCAGCCATGATGCTCACTGGGTGATGTTGGGCCACAGATGTGAGTATAACATGGGAAGAGGGGATAATTTTGTATGCCACCCTGACCACTTTGGGAGGATGGAATAAGCCATGTAATGAAAACAAGGTCAATTTAGAATGAAATCCACTTCAAATTTTGTCACAGAGACTTAACCCACCCCCCACTGTATCGTTATTTTGGAGTTAATGGACTTCTCTGGGCGGTGGGGTGGAGCAGAGTGGGAGAAATTCCACAATACGAGTGCCACCACAGAGAAGACCCTGTGTTCCTTCAGTACACAAAGGGACACAGAGCCTCCTCCATAGATGTTGTTAGAATATAATGGTTCTATATGATAAGATTGCTAGATCATTGTCAGTCCGCTTGTAGTAGCTGAGCCCAGGACTAACCCATTAGGGCAAAATGAGACGTCTTATGAAGCAGACTTTAAATTTTCCGAGCTGTAGGCAGCTGACGCAGAACAGTGGGGAAAAAAAGCTCCAGTAGGAGGGTGACTCCAATAAATCCAAAACAAAAATGGAATTTTCCTTCATTCTACTGTTAACAATGCAGAAGAACGTACAGGCGAATGTCTTTCCTGACACATGTAATAAGAAATCCATATTATAAGCTGCAATCAATGAATTAATAAATTTTTGTTCCCTCTGTTTTATGGACACACCCACTGCCATCAAGACTCTTTTATACCATTAACTTCCACTGAATTATTCCTGGGATAAAACCCAATATAAATAGCACATTGTCTCCATTGTTTTATAGGTATTATTTACCTGTATCGAATCTCATGAGGATTGATTCAAACAAGTGAGAGCTAATAGAGATTATTGAAATTTCCAAAGGGTAAACAAAATCTTTCAATTATGCCAGTGTCCTTCTCCCCCCACTTCTTCCTCATATATTAGCTTTAATTAAACATTGCCAATAAATGTGACGGTCATCAAAAATCAGAAAAGGAAGTAGGGGAATACAAAAGGCAGAGTTGCATGAAAATGTATTTCACTGCTAATGGTTGGCAGGAAAGCATTAAAGCACAAAAGGAAGCCTTGTATAGTTGTAAAGCTAAAGAGGTAAAAGACAAATAGAATAGATAGGATAAGTTTGAAGGATGGGAATGGAAAGTCACTTTCCAAGGCTCTGGTATATTAATACCAGAATAGCTTTTGTTAAATAGAACGGAACAGAATAGAAACATTTTATACTAAGATCTTCTGGGGGGGAAACTTCCATTAAGTTATGCATTTAAAACAAATGAATTAGAGTAAGATTGCATACATTTAGAGAACTATCGGACCTGTGGTCTAATCATGTCCATTCAGACCTAACATCGATCGATTTAAATTCTGTGAATGCTTTGTAATCGTCAGGTCTCCAAAGTGAACCTCAAATCTCTAGGTATGCAGGTTTTCCTGAAATGAAATCTGATTTTAAAAAGCAACAACAACTGAAGAACCAGTGAGAACTTCCCTGGTTCTTGAGAAGAGAGAAGGGATTGGAGAAATGCAGAAAGAAAAAAGACAGAAAGTAAAGAAGGAAGAACTGAGTTATTTATAGACAGCCCATCATCAGAGCAGTGAACAATATATAACCATGAATGGTGATATAATCAGGCATAGGCTAACTCGGCCCTCCAGATGTTTTGGGACTTCAACTCCCATCATCTGTAGCTAGCAGGACCAGTGGTCAGGGATGATGGGAATTGTAGTCCCAAAAACATCTGGAGGGCCAAGTTTGATAATACAGTAAAAACAATGCAACACAACCAGAAAACATTAAAGGCAGTAAGGCTATTGTAGGACAAGCTTTGTTGTTGTTTAGTCATTTAGTCGTGTCCGACTCTTCATGACCCCATGGACCATAGCACGACAGACATGCCTGTCTTCCACTCCCTCCCGCAGTTTGGTCAAACTCATGTTTGTAGCTTCAAGAACACTGTCCAGCCATCTCGTCCTCTGTCGTCCCCTCCTCCTTGTGCCCTCCATCTTTCCCAACATCAGGGTCTTTTCCAGGGAGTCTTCTCTTCTCATGAGGTGGCCAAAGTATTGAGCCTCAGCTTCAGGATCTGTCCTTCCAGTGAGCACTCAGGGCTGATTTCCTTAAGAATGGATAGGTTTGATCTTCTTGCAGTCCATGGGACTCTCAAGAGTCTCCTCCAGCACCAAAAGTCAAAAGCATCAATTCTTCGGCAACCAGCCTTCTATATGGTCTAGCTCTCACTTCCATACATCACTACTGGGAAAACCATAGCTTTAACTATACAGACCTTTGTTGGCAAGGTGATGTGTCTGCTTTTTAAGATGATGTCTAGGTTTGTCATTGCTTTTCTCCCAAGAAGCAAGCGTAGGACAAGCTGCCTGACTTTAAATGCCCAGGCAGGCAGAAAAGCTTTGACTTGGTTCCAAGAGTATTGCAGTGAACACCCAGTAGGGTGTGTTATTTCTCCTGCAACTTCTGGATCTAGTCAGAGAAGGGCATGCACTATATTGTTGTTTAGCAATTGGAACCTTTTCCCTCTCCATTAACTGATTCTCCATGTCCATTCTTCTCAGGACTTGGCCAGAATATTATTTCTCTTTGGCAGCCCCTGCCCTTTCATTCAGGCCCTGAATTACAAATGCCAAGATCTCAAGGGATATGTGTGATTTCCCAAAGCATCAAACCAAGATAATGTGTCTGCTTTGCACAGGGTGAGGCTGTGACAAAGAGAAGGGTGGGAAACCTTTTTCAGCCTCAGAGTCACATTCCCTCATGAGGAACTTGTCAGGGGTTACATTCCATAGGTGAGAGAAAAAACAATGAATAGATCCATGGAAATGACCACAACGAGCTCATTGGGGAAGAAGGGTAGGGTGCAAATTTAATAAATAATAAAAAATTAATAATCTTACCTACATTCTAGCCACACAAAAGTCACCTGCACTCATCTCTCCACCCTGCATTTAGGCAAGCAAGATGCATTATTTCCATTCAAGAGCCCTGCTGGATCAGACCAAAGGCACATCTAGTTCATAATCTTGTTTTCACAGCTGTCATCCAGATGCCCATGGAAGTCCCACTAGCAGAACTTCAGTGCAACAGTACTCTTCCTGCTTGCGATTACCAGCGACTGGTATTAAAGAGGGATACTGCCTCTGCCAGTGGAGCTAGTAAGTAGCAGTCATTGCTAATGGCCTTTGATAGTCTTATCCTCCATGAATTTGTCTAGGCTTCTTTGAAATAGTTCCAAGCTGATGACCATTACTGCATCTTGCGGCAGCAGATTCCATGGTTTAAATATGCGCTGCATGAAGAAATTATTATTACACACACACACACACAGAGTGTATTTTTCCGTCTATAAGATGCCCCGTGTATAAGACGCCCCTTATTCTTGGGGACTCAGATTTCAGAAAATGGGGGGAAGATGGCCCAGAGTAAAGATGCCCCCTAATTTTTGACATTATTTTTAAGGGAAAAAACCTAGTCTTATACACGGTAAAAAACGTTAAATTTTGATAAACAAACAAATAGTGGGTAGAAGAAGATTCTTGGATATTCATTAAGTAGAGAGCTATAAATCATGAAGCACTTTGTACATGCACAGCTTCCTCTCAAATATCTTAGTGACTGCGGGTGCAATCATCTCAGAACTTCTCCCCTCTAGACTTTCCATTCACTTCAATGGGGGTTGTGTAGGAGATGTTGCCAGTGGGTTTTGCCTTGTGTTTTAGAAGTTTTACTATTAACTCTATATTTGATTTTATCTGATTATGACATAAATGCAGGCACATTAAGTGGGCTGATGTCAGCAATCAGGACTGCTTGTTACACAACATCAGTAACAGGGACTCAGGTGTGAAACAACTGTAATTATAGGCATTTAGCCCAAATGTACGTCAGTTGTAACTGATTAGCTGTGTGAGTCTTTATAGTTAATTGAAATACTTTATCAATGAATGTCTTGACTTAGCAGCAATACTAACAACATAAACATGAGATTCAGCTGACAGGAGAAAAGAGTTCCCTCCATGTTAATGTGCTTACCCCTCTTGCCCATTTTCTTTCATTTTCACCATGTTGCTTCATCTGGGGATGGGGTCAAGTCATGGTGCAGGGTGGTGATGCCAGATGTGCCTGCTAAGGAAAACTGCATTATCTGCATATCAAGGACAAAATCATGACATAGTTGGAAAGCAAAAAAAAAAAAAAAATTCCTTCAGTAGCACCTTAAAGACCAACTAAGTTTATATTTTGGTATGAGCTTTCGTGTGCATGCACACTTCTTCAGATACACTAGAAACAGAAGTGTCAGACCCTATATATATACAGAGGGTGGTGGGGGTGGGTGGGAATGGGAGATGGGCTGATGGGAGTGGTAAACCTGTAGATGGGTGTTAATGGCTGTTGATGGCTGCAATTAGTCCTGGGCTGAGGTGCTAAAGAAAGCTTGATCATGCATAATGAGATAAGAATCCGATATCTCTATTCATCCCAGGTGCTTCCATGGTTTTAACCTTGGTAATGATTTCCAATTCAGCAACTTCCCTTTCCAGTCTGTTCCTGGGACATTCTATACAAGATCTCAAAGCAGCTGTTTTATTACAGAGAAATTTCAGGAAATTTCAGGAATTTGTGTTCCAGTCATTAACGTAGTTCTTGTGTTCTTAAGCAGAAGTACAAATTCTGGGTTATTTATTTATTTAGTTATAATATTTTTTATTAATTTTCCATTAATAACATTCCAATTAATAACATATATAATCTTACCAAGTCATAACACAAATAATAAAGCCAATTATACATTCCAAATTAAATAATGTAAATTAAATTCTGGGTTATTGGCCTTAACTATTAAGAGATGCTGAGTAAAAGTGTTTTGTAAATTCAAAATATATCAGTGAACCAGGGGAATACTTGAAGGAATACGAGAAGGAAAACCATGCTGGGAAAGGCTGTCAATGGCTATACTTTTTCCAAACTAACTGTTGGGGCAGGTGGGGAGAGTAACAGTCTCCAGGTGTGTGTTACATTTTTTATGCATTCATGTATGCTACATGTCTGCTTATTCCAGCTCTGGCCTTGCCTGCTTTGGCCCCACCCACTTTTATTGGCCCCGCCCATGCAGCCTCTGAAAAGTATATCATAAGAGAATACAATAGAATCATAGAATGCAGAACCTACAAGTGTCATTATTTTCCAGGGATGTCCCTGATTTAGAGAAGACGTCCGAATTCTGATTTGTTCCCGGAATGTCCCACTTTCCCTTTTTGTTGTTGTTTAGTCGTGTCCGACTCTTTGTGACCCCATGGACCAGAGCATGCCAGGCACTCCTGTCTTCCACTGCCTCCCGCAGTTTGGTCAGACTCATGTTGGTAGCTTTGAGAACACTGTCCAACCATCTCGTCCTCTGTCGTCCCCTTCGCCTTGTGCCCTCCATCTTTCCCAACATCAGGGTCTTTTCCAGGGAGTCTTCTCTTCTCATGAGGTGGCCAAAGTATTGGAGCCTCAGCTTCAGGACCTGCCCTTCCAGTGAGCACTTTATTCTGCCTTAGTCTGACCACACCTGGAATACTGTGTCCAATTCAAGGCACCACAATTTAAGAAGGATGTTCAAGCTGGAACATGTGTAGAGGAGGGCAACCAAGATGATCACGGGTATGGAAACCAAGCCTTATGAGGAGCACTTGAAGGAGCTGGGTATGTTTAGCCTGGAAAAGAGGAGACAGAGGAGATATGATAGCTATCTTCAAATATCTTAAGGGCTGTCACATGGGGGATGGTGGAAGCCTATTTTTCTCTTGCTCTGGAGGACTGAAACGAATGGCTTCAAGTTACAAGAAAGGAGATTCCAACTAAACATCAGGAAGAACTTTCTGATAGTATGTGAGGTATTTTTTATTGAAAAATAAAAAGTACAAAAGTCCAAGTGCACAGGACACAAAAAACTGAAGAAACAAGAAATAGTATGCATTTAAAAAACAGAACAGATATAGATACAGATATACTGTAGATTACAAAAAGGGGGTGGGGCTTGTTAGTGTCGTTAACCAGACCTTAATCTAATATGGTATTTATAAAAACGAATTCCAAACGAATTCCAAATATCGTTAAACATGTCCCTGGCAAGTCTACATTTGCAAGGTATGTCAAGAAGAGAGATGATGACTGGCTCAACATTATACAGCTAGCTTCATGGCTGGGAGGGAACTTGCATGCCATCGATCCAAGTCAAGCCACAGCACCACAGTGGGCCCCGCAGCGGAGAATTATTAGAAGCTATTTGAAGCTATAATGAAACACCAGAAGCAGCATTGTTAAGGACGATATAATGAATTAATCCCATGAAAGCCTTTAACGTTCCCGAACAGAGGCAGTCATGGGAAGAGCTTCATCTGTTGAATTTCCGCCAGCGACACAGCTGTAAAATTCACAAAAATCCTCCCAGGAGAGAGGGAGGGAGGGAGGGAGGGAGGTAATAATCCCAATGAGCTTCCAAATAAATGAACACATAGCCTGAAGATGTGTCAGTGGAAGAAGATGCTTCATAAGAAATGCAGCTTGCTTATTTAAAGGTACTTTTTCAGGCTCCTTGCCAAGATTTTTCTAAGAGCTGCTCCTTGAAGTAGCAGCCTGGAAGTGAAATATCAACTAGGCAGGGCCCTCATATGGCTGTGTATGCACGCTTTGTAATAACTGCTGTTACCCTGATTTTGTTTCCAAGAAATGTCTCCAATGAAAGCTCAATTTTTAATAGCAATGCAAGCTTGTTTGTTTCCATGATTGCAGCTGTAAATAAGAAAACAACATTGCCCCGGGGGCACTGATGGAAGGGGGGAGGGGAAGCATTGTTTAATGTGGGTTTTCTTTGGAAACCCAGCATCTCTCCCCCCCCACTTGAGGGCAATGTGTAGACAGGCTATGCAAATTACAGGTCCCCCAGCACAGTGAGAAAGGGGCCTCTCTCCATCCAGCTCATATTAAGGCAGCCTGAAATGGAGATTAACAAGCCTGGTAATTAGGCAAGCTGAAAGCCTTCCTAACACATTGCACCTTTCCGAGGCTGTGTGTTGATTATTATTACCTCAACACAATGGCCTCAAAGTACAGTTCAATGATTTAAATATAAAGCACAAACTAGGCACCCACCTTTGCACAGGTTTGGTAGAGGTATGTGGCTGAAAGAGCAGGCTGGGTTACCCCCCTATTTTTTTGCAAAAACAAAACCAGTGAAAAGAAGCATTCCATTTGAATAAGGTATTAGTGGAGCTGGACAGCAACCATCTCAGCAATATGCCTTAGTACAGGGGTTGCCACATTTTTTTCTCCAAACCTGGAAGACCTATTTTCACAGCTGTGTGATGGGCAAAAATTAAACCTCTTTCTTCATCAGTCCATCTCCCCCCCCCCCAAGAGAAACTCACCTGGTGAATTTCCACTTGATGCAATTAAAAGCAGCAGAGCCTTACTGGAATAGAGTGGCAACTCTATTTTTTAGATGGGGCAAGGGCGTAGCAAAGGAATGTTTCCATGGAGCTCTTGAACTCATTGATTGGTCTTCAGATGGCCTTCAAATTGTCTTTTGGAAGACTCAGGGGTTTTTTTTGGTACATTCCTGGATCTGTCAGCTGTATTAGAGACAGTGAAAAACGTCCCACACAGGCAGAGTGCTCACTAACGGTTCCTCACCGTCCTGGAAAAAAGTGACAAGTGGACTGCCAAAGGGTTTTGTCCTGGGCCCATTGTTGTTCAACATATTTATAAATGCTTTGGATGAAGGTATTGTGGGGATGCTCATCAAATTTGCAGAGGACACCAAACTGGGAGGGGTAGCCAATGCTGCTGAAGACAGCATCAGGATTCAAGTTGACTTGAATAGATTAGAAAAGTGGGCCAAAACTAACAAGATGAATTTCGTTATGGACAAATGTAAGGTTCTACACTGAGGCTGCACAAATATAAGATTGTGGACATCTGGGCTGCCAGTAGTACATGTGAAAAGGATCTTGGGGTCTTAGCAGACCAAAAGCTTAACATGAGTCAGCAGTGTGATGGGGTAGCAAAAAAAAAAAAAAGGCTAATTCTATTCTAGGTAGCATCAACAAAAGTATACTATCCTGATCAAGGGGAAGTAATAGTGTTGCTCTGTTCTGGATTGGTCAGACCAGACAACACCTGGAATACTGTGTTCAATTCAGGGCACCATAATTTAAGAAGGATATTGACAAGCTGGAAAGTGTACAGAGGAGGGCACAAAATGATCAAGGGCAGGGGTCCCCAAACTTACCCGGCTTCGGGCCAATTCCTCCGGCGCCGATCACACGGTGGGCCAGAGGGCGGGGGAACGCGCTCCCATATGTGTGTGTACTCGCTTTTTCTGGCGTGGTGCCAGAAATGGCTTTCTGCGCATGTGCAGACGTCATTTCTGGTGCACTTCCAGGGCGGTGTGGCACCAGAAATAGCTTGTGCGCTTGCTTATGGGAGCGCGTTCCCCTGCCCTCCGGCCCGCGCGTGTGCACAATCTATTTCTGGCATTGTGCCGACCCAGAGATGGGCAACCGTACCGCGGCACGCCAGTAAGAGCGGGCAGCGGTGGGGGTTGTCGGGGGCTGGACAATTGGCTCGTGTGGGCTGTATCCGGCCCCTGGGCCGTAGTTTGGGAACTCCCTAAAACCAAGTCTGGAAACCAAGCCTTATGATGAACAGTTGAAGGAGCCCAGTATGTTTAGCTGGGAAAGGAGCAGACTGAAAGGAGATATCTTTACCATCTTCAAATACCTCAAGGGCTGTCACATGGTAGAGGGAACAAGCTTGTTTTCTCCCGCTAAGAGGCTAGGACAGGCATCCCCAAACTGCTGCCCTCCAGATGTTTTGGCCTACAACTCCCATGATCCCTAGCTAACAGGACCAGTGGTCGGGGAAGATGGGAATTGTAGTCCAAAACATCTGGAGGGCCGAAGTTTGGGGATGCCTGGACTAGGACCTGAACCAGTGGATTCAAGTTATAAGAAAGGATATTCTGACTAAACATCAGGAGGAACTTTCTGGCAAGAGCTGTTTGACAGTGGAATGGACTCCCTCAGGAGGCCGTGGACTCTCCTTCCTTGCATGTTTTAAAGCAGAGGTTGGATGGTCATCTGTCATGGATGCTTTAGTTGAGATTCCTGCATTGCAATGACCTCGGGGTCCCTTCCAACTTCTATGATTCCCTGTATTCTTATTATGGTTTGTTCCAGTCATTTGGAACTCTGTGCTCCAGAAGCATTTCATTTTGCTGCAGCAGAGCTGATTGCTTGTTGGCGCATTCTATTTTAGGCTCTGTAGGCTGACATAGTGGACAGCTGATTTATTTATTTCCAGCCTTAAAAAAAATGCCTCAACCCACATGATTTGCCTACATGGTTACTCAAAGCAAGAAATAAAAATGCACAAAACTACAGTAACTAACAATGTCAATCCTGCAATCAAAGAGAGTAAACAATCAGCAACGGGTAATAAAATAAGTCATGCCTAAAAACAACCTCTACTGAACCAAAAGCCTTATTTTATGAGGTTTGCTAGAGCTCTGAAGGTCAAAATGGAGCTGGCCAGATGGGTTTCTGTGGTTAGAAACTTCCAGATCTGCCATCAAGTTCCACATCTGCCAGATAGTTTATTTAAATGTGACATCCTCTGCTAAAAGGTGATGCAAGAGGTTATGGAAAGAGCACTGCTTGTTTCTTATTAAGGGATGAATACTGAGGGGGGGGGGGAGAAAGGGGAACTGTGTGTGTCCAAATGGTGTCTGAGAGTGGATAGAGAAAAGTTCTTCTCCCTCTGTTATCACACTGAACCGTATCCACATCCAGTGAAGCTGAATGTTGGAAGATTTGGGACAGATAAACAAAAGTACTTTTTTTCAAGCAGTGCAAAATGGAACTTCCTCCCACTAGAGGAACTTAGATGTCTTTAAAGGGGGATTGGACAAATTCTTGGAGGAGAGGGCTATTGATGACTGGAAACCACAGACGGGGAGGGTGCTCTTGGGCTCAAATTCTGCTTGCTGGCTTCCCAAAGGCATCTGGTTAGCCACTGTGAGAACCGAACGTCAGACTAGATGGGCCATTGATCTTATCTAGCAGCTTCTCCTTACGTCCTTATGCAGGCAGCCAACCAGTGAGACCATGTAGTTGCATCATGCTGCTGTGGTCTGTCTTCCTCTTGAGGTGGGTTGCCTGCCCAGGTCATGTGCTCCTAATCAAGCTATTCTCTCCTCGCCCTCCCCTCCCTGAACTTCTAATTAAATGTAGCAGTCTTGAGAGATCAAGCCATACATCCCCCTTTTAAAATCACACCCTGGTTTGTATTGGCTGCTGCGCAAGGCTGAGAATGGATATTACAGCTTTTTATGATATAATATCCCCTTAATTGGTGCTTCATAGGGCTGCGCCTGAAATTCTTGTCAATTTCATCCTAAAACTCCAGCCTGCGATTTTCTCCCTGGCCTCAGCGTGCTGGAAAAAGCCATTCAGAGGCAACAAGGCGACTGGTATTGCACAATTCCAAAGTACCTTAATGTGTCAAAAATGTTTGGGGGAAGAAAGCGCCACTGTAAATGCAATCACCTACATTGGTGTCCCCATTGTCAAGCGAGAGGCAAAGTATTGCTAATTGTCCTGCGTTTTAGCAGGGTTTTTAAAGCATTATGTAGTAAGTACACCGAAGGGTCAATTTGTGAAGTGAAATACTTAGCATGCAAAGCGTCATACAAGATGCTGTGTAATACTTGACCTCTCAGCATAATAAATGTAGCAGTGAAACGCTGTGCATTCAGCCGGGCCTGAATAGAGCCTCCGCAGAGGAACAAAACCAGAAAATGTTCTCTTCATTCCCTTCCCTTTTTTTCCACTAAGCGAAAATTATTCTTTATAATGGCCATTGCAGCAATTAGCCAGCATTTCCGAGGGTGGGGGGGAGAGAAAGGGAGAGAGAAAGAGAGAGAGAAGGAGGAGGGAGGGAGATGGCGAATAAATGTGCAGAAATAGCAATTTCTTAGTGGAAACGGGAGTTTGTATGGAGGGCTGCAAATTACTTGGAGGTATGTGAATAATGGTGGCCCGAGTTCTCTCTGCTGCAGAATACGGTGTGGGTGGGTCTACAGATTTCCTCTTTGCAGCAAAATGTTTAGACATTTGACTATTTTAATTTTACTCACAGTCTGGCTCAATTGACCTTGTTTCCCCCCATTGATCATTTCTTGTATGCCTTGGAAGCAAGCGTGCACATGACCGGGGGGGGGGGGGGGCTTCCAATTAGAGCCGTGTGTGACATGCAAGTACAATCAAGGGCTGTCCACTGAAAATGCTCCAGGATTTTAAATCTGGCTTCCCAGATCAATACATTTTAATAATTCAGCATGCTTAGCGAGCAATTGCAGGTCTTTGCAACGGACTGCCTAATTAAAGTTTGATTTTTTTTTTAAAGTTAACTTTCCGAAAGTTTACCTTCTCAACAACAACAGCAACAACAACGTAAAGTCCAGCTTCTTTATCAAAAGTGTGGGAAGAGGCACTAACACCTCTTGTTAACTGTATCATTCAGACAGTGAGCAAAATTTTGGGAAGTTGCATTAAAAAATGTTGTGCATGCACACACACACACACACACACACTCAAAAGTTTGGCAAGTCCCTGGTGGTTTGATGGAGTTTCTTTTGTCTCTGCGAAAATAAAGGAGTTCTGTGGACAGCAGCCGGAGCAAAGCATTATTGCTTCTGAACAAGGACGGATATCAAGCGTTTTCTTTAAAATCACCGTATCATTAATGTGTAAGGCATAACTTCGTTAAAAACCGCTAGTTCTCTACTTTAATCTCTCCCTCCCCCTTCCCTAATTGCCTCTGCTAATGAGTTTCAGCAGTTGCCTCTAACAGTAGTCATCATGTGGGGTGATTGGTGTTCTTCCTTACAAGCAGTTATTTCACCTAATGCAGACGTGAATATCTGCTTTTTCAATAATATTTGCATAAGTCCTTATCATCTAGAGTTCAAAGATTGCATAAGATTTAATGGGCAATTCATTTAGTGTTTTCCACATGGCTATTTACAGATATACTGGGTGTTTTTTGGGTGTTTTTTTTTAAAAAAAACAGAAGGTGGGTTTGGAATAAAGTATCTCAGCATTATTATTTTTATAATTTAAATTTTAAAAGATTCTGAACTCTTCAAAAAGACAAAGCACAAAGAAAGTTCCCAGGCCTGCAAAACCACAAAACAGTTGGAAATAGTTGAAAGCAAAAATGGTTGAAAGCAAGAGAGAGGTTTCATTAGGATCCTCTGCTAATATGGATTTCTGTGCATTGCATATTTTAATTGCAGCTGTCTCCAGTGAAAAGGATTCTACGTATACTGATAAACTTGTTGTCAGTTATTTGTGTTTCATTTGATTCATAATGTGTTTAAGGGTGATTTTATAAAGGATAAATGAATGGTCTGTATTACTTGGTAAAGAGAAGGTTCCCTTCATTATCAAATAATGTGAACTGTATTCAAATGCTTTAATATTTTAATTAATCAATTCCTTTCATGGCAGCAAATGCAATTAACCAAAATATTCTATGCACTAGACAATTCTACAAAAGACTGGAGAATCTTACAATCAAAATGCTTTTTCAGCTGCCTAAGGATAATCATCTTTTCTCCCTGTCTAGTGTAAGTTTATTTCCAGAAGATAAAACAAGCATTGGCTATGAATGGAAGAGAATTTGGCACCGGATAGTAAGTATAAAAAAAGTATGACCGAACATTTGACTTAAAGTGCCCATAAAACATGAATATCCAGTGAATTAAGAAACTTCCATAAAGTAAACATGGAACTATCTTTGCCTGAAGATCTACAAAAGCCTAGATCTTAGCATCTACTGAAAGAAGCGTGTAAAGGTACTGTTCTAAGTGCATTAACTTGGAAGTAAGTCTACCTATATCTCCATACAAGAGAATAGTCAAGGTGCCATACCACAGTGAGAATATACAACTAGGGAGGCCTGATGCAAAAGAGAACATGGGTCTTGCACCTCTAGCAGTTGTGCAGAGGAGGGGATTTTAGCAAGCTGGAACCTGCTGAAATTCCCTCCTCTGTATTAAAGATGCAGGTGAAGTCCCATCCTCTTTTTATTTTATTATTTTATTTTTTGCATCTGGCTATCCTAGATGCAGCAACAGCAACAGCAGCAACAAAGTAGCTAAAGTAGAATCTTAAAATAGCCATGAAAACAAGCAACACCAGTAAAACAGCAACCATGAAAAAGCACAGACAGCAACAATAAAATACATCATATGGAGCCCACAAATAAGAACTGTTTTAGTGAGAAAGGAAAGGGGAAAACTTTGGAGGCTACTCCCTAAATTGGGTGCCACCATGTCTCTCATTTGCACAACAGCCACAACAAGGGTGGTTGTTTACACATCACAAAAAAAGGTTTCCACAAAATTTGCAAATGCTAATTTATATGTAAGATGGACATTTTACAACAACAACAATTTATTATTTATACCCCGCCCATCTGGCTGGACCTACCCCCCCCCCCACACACACCAGCCACCCTGTGTGGCTCAAAACAGAATACTAAACACAAGATAAAAGATCAAACATAAAAAACTTCCGTTAACAGGGCTGCTTTCAGATGTCTTCTAAAAGTCAGATCATTGTTTATTTCCTTGACATCTGATGGGAGGGCGTTCCACAGGGCGGGCACCACTACCGAGAAGACCCTCTGCCTGGTTCCCTGTAACTTCGCTTCTTGCAGTGAGGGAACCACCAGAAGGCCCTCAGAGCCGGACCTCAGTGTCTGGGCTGAAGGATGGGGGGTGGAGATGCTTCTTCAGGCATACTGGGCCGATGCCATTTAGGGCTTTAAAGGTCAGCAGTAACACTTTGAAGTGTTCTCAATAATGTACTGGGAGCCAATGTAGGTCTTTCAGGACTAGAAATAGAATTGTTGTCGTTTAGTCGTGTCTGACTCTTCATGACCCCATGGACCAGAGCACGCCAGGCACGCCTGTCTTCCACTGCCTCCCGCAGTTTGGTCAGACTCATGTTGGTAGCTTCGAGAACACTGTCCAACCATCTCGTCCTCTGTCATCCCCTTCTCCTTGTGCCCTCCATCTTTCCCAACATCAGGGTCTTTTCCAGGGAGTCTTCTCTTCTCATGAGGTGGCCAAAGTATTGGAGCCTCCGCTTCAGGATCTGTCCTTCCAGTGAGCACTCAGGGCTGATTTCCTTAAGAATGGATAGGTTTGATCTTCTTGCAGAATACAACTCATCAAAGTGAGGAAGACAGGGACCAGGAAACCCATTGGTCAGGTGTCAAGGTGCTAACAGTTGATAGGCAAGTTGACGCCTTCTTTAAACTTGATAGCTCTCTAATCCTTTAAACAGAGGACTGTCCACAGTAAGGTAGGTCACCTGATCTCCTCAGCCACGCCTAAGTTGGTGGAGAGGCAACAAGAAAAGTCTCAAAAATCATTTTCACTGATTTTAATGTATTATTATATTGTAATCTGCCCTGGGATCTTATGGTGAAGGGTGGTTAAGAAATTCTATGAACCAACCAACCAAAGACCTGGGAAGGGGTGATACAGAATTGATTCCTGAGTTTGAAATGAATTTCAGTCCCTCCCTCTCCATGCTTGAGTGGGAAATATTCTGCTTCTGTATTGTGGCTGGGAGGGAAAGCATTTCATGCCTTCCACAGGCAGTGGCCTGGATGCTGAGACCAAGGCACAGCTCCAAATCACTGGCTGAGAGCTCATCCAGGCCACCAGGATCCTGCTGAGGCTCCCTCTGTGTTTTTATTGCAGCTTCTCCCTCCTGCCTCTGCTTGCTCCCCTCAGAAGCTGACTCCTGCTCTGCCACCATGTTGGCCCAGGTGTGGCTGAAGAAGTTGAGCAGCTGCTGGTGGATGGCCTGCAGGACTGAGCATCTTGAGCGTGGAGGTGCTGCTGGACCTTCTGGTCAGCCGCTACACAGAGTGCAGTAGCAACTCACTGCTGAAGAGAGACAGGCTCGTCTCTGACTTCATCCAGTGGGAACGGACCTATTGATTATTGACAGCAAAGTGGGTGAGTTCCTCAGCAACAGTGCCTGAGCAGGCTACCTGGAGTTAACCTTCACCTTCCCACTGGTGTGAGAGCCCCACTGTCTCCACCATGGCCCACGACCTGAGGACCCCAGGTGCTGCAGCTGGGTTAACAGCAGGCATTATTTGTATTTCATGAGTATTTTAATGAACTGAATAAAGTCCAGTTCAGATCATGGGGGTATGGAGAGTGAACTTAACAGTTAATATAAACTTAAAAGCATCCTTTTTTTAAAGTTGCTATTAAATGCCCTACTGATTTGTTAATGATATAATATGACTTTGCTGTAATTGTGGTGTTTAGCTTATTTTTTAGTTGCTGCTTTGTTAATAGTGTTTTATAGATTGTAATTGTTTTATCGATGATTTCTTAATTATTTTATATGATTTATGCCAGGGGTCAGCAAACCTTTTCAGCAGGGGGCCGGTCCACTGTCCCTCAGACCTTGTGGAGGGCCAGACTATATTTTGGAAAAAAATATGAATGAATTGCTATGCCCCACAAATAACCCAGAGATGCATTTTTAATAAAAGGACACATTCTACTCATGTAAAAACATGCTGATTCCTGGACCATCCAAGGGCCGGATTTAGAAGGTGATTGGGCCACATCCGGCCCCCGGGCCTTAGTTTGGGGACCCATGATTTATGCTGTATTTGTATTTGTATTCTATGATGTTATTTTTATTTATTGTTTCTAAGTCACTTTGAGATTCCTTTGAATGAAAAGCGGCATAGAAATACAATAAATCAAATAAAATATTTTTTTCAATTTCTGAATAATACAATAGAAATGCTGTTTTAAGATCCGAAGGGCTATCATGTTTTGTGATAAGGCCTACTTAATGAAATTCTTCTTTCCAAAAGAGAAAGATTTTGGGGCACTGCCACCACATGTGGATAAATGAGTATTTATTTTTGAATGTTTTATGCCACTTAACAGTGGCATAAACTTAGCAGTCTAAAATAAGTGAAATGATCTGTATCTGCTTTCTAAAATTAGTAAACATTTCCCTCCACACTTACTTGTGGTTTTTAAAAGTCAATTATTGTATATTGGGTTTTAAAAGTTATATGCGCTCATAGCATATGAAAAATATCAAGACTTAAGAATATATTTACCAGGCATCCCCAAACTGCGGCCCTCCAGATGTTTTGGCCTACAACTCCCATGATCCCTAGCTAACAGGACCAGTGGTCAGGGATGATGGGAACTGTAGTCCAAAACATCTGGAGGGCCGAAGTTTGGGGATGCCTGATATTTACTTTACCACCAGTTGCTTATTAACCTAGTCCTCTGGGCAATGTGCAACAATGCTACAAAATTAAAACAAAGATCTGATAAAATAAAATAAAATGGAAATTGGGTAAAATTTATCAGAAATATAATAATTCCCTATACATCATTGTGAAATTCCAGCCTGATATTGTAAATATATTTGGTTTTTTTAAAATGCCATTTCCTCATACGACCCACTTTTTTTTAATTTTAGCTGATACTTAGGGAGTAACCCTAGTCCCCCAGAAGGAGCAGATGACATGACAGGGTGGCTTTGCTCACCTGACTTCTGACTGGTAACATCAGTGCTGCACACTGGGAGGTAGAGGTGGAAGGGTGAGGTGGTAGCAAGGTCAGTGCAGTGCAAATACACAGGTTGAGTCAATCCAGTACTCCTGGTGGGGCATTTGTACTATGCTGACCTCCTCATCACCTTGTCTCTGATCCTCTACCTCTGGGGAGCAGTGGCAACACAGGTGAGTGTGTCATCACTTCTTGGCACCTGCAGATGGCTCCCAAGTAGGGGCAGCCGGATCATATGCACCTCCCTCTCCACAGGTAGAGAAAAAGACCTGCACCCACAAGGCCTCCTTGCTGATGTGGTGAAAATCTCAGCTGCCACCAGTCCTCTGTCAGAGGATGGTGCTCCAGAGATGGTAGGGTGTGAAAAGCAGCATGTTGCTGGCAAACTGGGGGAGGCCTTGAATCTGCGGGGTCCAAAGATCTCCCATTCCCCTGGCATGCCCTGGCAGGGATACAAACTATCCCAGCCCTGGAGCGGACATATTTATTTTCCATTGGACTGAAACCAACAGGATGGATTTTCTTTTTAAAGGTTCAATAGAGAAAGAAAAGAATCAGAAAGGTAAAAAGCCACATTTCTACCTGGGCCAGGGGGTAAGCCTAAGAGGGCTTAGGAATTGACAGTTCCTCTCTCATGGAGTCTTCCCACTAACATCTCAATAGGGTTGGCCTGTCAGCGTAAAACTCTATAATCCTAATCACAGATACTAGGGAGTAAACCCGCCTGGATTCAGTGGCGCTTACTTCTAAGTAAACAAGCTGAGGACTGCATGCAAAATAACCAGATCTTTATAAATGACAGAGATAGCATTTAGGATAGCGCATAATGAGGCTCATTGCAGTTGTTGGTGTATTCCTGGAACGCCAGAATATTTTGTATTAATTTGAAAATTCATCAAAAGTCCCCTCCATGTCAAGGTGATGCAGCAACCGTCGACAAAAGAAGAAGGCCACATTTCTGCTTTTTTTGCCAATTATTGCTTGTTGTCATTGGGAAATGTTACAATAAGGCTGCAAGTCTTTTCCTGTTCAATGAGTTGGAATTAAACATACTAATTTAAGGTCTCTTTCAAGTATTTTATTTAACTACTTTGGCCTTTAATTCTTTTATGCGGCATCATTTAATGTAATGTTATTTATATATATGAAGCACGTTATACTTATTAACCAATGTGCAAAAATCTAAAGTACAGATTTTATGTAATGGGCTAATTACAGGACTTTAAAGCCACCTACTGAGTTTTGCTAAGCATAACAACAGGTTCACTGAACTGGATAAATTTATTCAAACTTGTGGAAATGAGCCCCATTCTGCATGCAGCCATACTGGGAAAACACACAAATTATTCCTCAATACTAGTTTAATGGGTCAAACAGTGAACCTGAATACTGAACATATATCTGCATCTTGAAACAGTGGAGAAGCTATAGGCCCTTGAAGAGAAAAGAAAGTGCCTATTCATGGGTTCTTCCTAATGTTTGTAAATAATTTTCTCCCGAAACAAAAATAGTTCGAACAAGGACAGCACTGTTCAATGGGGTGGGTCCAAAGAACCAGGAAGTGGTCTGCTTTTCTGCAAGCCCTTGAGCATAGGCTTCCCATCCATACATTAGAGCAGGCCTAGACAACCTTGGCTCTCCAGATGTTTTGGAACTACAACTCCCATGATCCCCTAGCTAACAGGACCAGTGGTCAGGGATCAAGAGAGTTGTAGCTCCAAAACATCTGGAGAGCCAAGGTTGCCTATGCCTGCCCTTGAGCATGAGTTTGTGGAAAGGTTCGCCAAGCACCACAGCCACCATAGCTGCCAAGTTTTCCCTTTTCTCGCGAGGAAGCCTATTCAGTATAAGGGAAAATCCCTTAAAAAAGGGATAACTTGGCAGCTATGACAGCCACTTCTGAAGCTTCTGCAAGAGGTTGTGCACGCTCTTGGCACAAGTAGGAGGAGACACTGTCCACAAGTGGAAGGGCACTTTTAGAGCCAACCCAATGCTTCCAGCACTAGAAGAACCATTTGATGGGATAAATAGTTTTATTATGCCTTGCCATAAGTATATATATATATATATATATATATATATATATATATATATATGTTTATTAATTTTACAAAAAATAGAACAAAACAGAGATATCAAATACATCCACCCTTTTCCACCACCCCCACGAGACCCCCCCTGCCACGAGAGAGTCCCATGCAGAGCGAGCAGTCGAAGGTGGTCTATTTTATGGCTGGGTTTATCTCCTCCCCCCTCCCCCCCTGAGCCCACCTCTGCCACCAGTGGGCCCTAGGGTAATGAGAGAAGACAAAGGAGGATACCCACCCACCCATCCATCCATACACGTCCTTAAAAAGGAAAAACAAAAAACAAAAACAAAAAACAAGAATAGAAAAAAATAGAAAAAAGAAAAAAGAAAGAAAAACTTCATATAAACTCATCCCTCCTTTAACTGACATTGTTTTTGTGACTTCCCCGTATCTCTCCCCTATTGATTTTCATATCTATATTGTACTTATTAATTGCAGTTTCATTCTGGTAATTTCCACTCCTAATCTTTAACATAAATTCATGCAGCTAATCATTATCCTTATACTATATCTCTTATTTTGGTTACCTTAAAATTAATCTTCTCCCGCCCCCCCATCCCACAGGACCCCTCCTGCCACGAGAAGGCCCCATGCGTGGCGGGCTGTTGGAGATGATCCATTTTAATGCCTTGCCATAACTATAAAAACATAGGAAGAGACTGCTGAATCAGGCCATGGAGCTAGAGCGTAACCAGCAAGGATAGCTAGCCACTCGGGCACCTGGGCGCCTGTGCCCCAAATTGGGGGGGGGCACAGGGCGAGCTGTCCACTGGGCACAGTGAGCCTGGGTAGGGTGTGCAGAGCCGGAGCCTGTGCGGCGTCCACTCTGCCCACCGCCTCCTCTTCAGCTGCAGGCACCTTGCTGCCTGAAAAGGTCGCATGGGGTTCACCACTGCCCGCCATCTCCCCCTCAGCTGTAGGGCGGTTGAAAGGAAGGTGGTAGGTCGTGGGAGCCCCACACCGCCATTTTGGGCAGGTGCCCAAGCAAGGGCGTACCCACCACGGGGCAAGTTAGGGCAGCTGCCCTACTCTAGAAGCAGGGCTGGTGGGCAGAGGCGGAGCACAGCCCGGCGGAGCGCGAGTTCGCCATTCCCGCCGCGCCGCGCCGCACCCTCCCTCCAGCTCCCCGCCGTGCCCTCAGGCAAGGCCAAGCGCGGCGGGGAACCAGGGAGCGCGGCGCGGTGGGTGGGAACGCCGAACTCGCGCTCCGCTGGGCTGGGCTCCGCCTCCGCCCACCAGCCCTGCTTCTAGGGAGGGGCACAGCCCGGCGGAGCGCGAGTTCGCCGTTCCCGCCCGCCGCGCTGCGCCCTCCCTCCAGCTCCCCGTTGTGCCCTCTGGCAAGGCCAAGCGAGGCGGGGAACCAGAGAGCACGGCGCGGCGGGCGGGAACGCTGAACTCGCGCTCCGCTGGGCTGGGCTCCGCCTCCGCCCACCAGCCCTGCTTCTAGGGAGGGGCATAGCCTGGCGGAGCGCGAGTTTGCCGTTCCCGCCCACTTTGTGGCCCCTCCCCTTCCGTGCCTTGGCCCCTCCCCTTGCCCCCCCTAGTTTTGATCCTGGGTACGCCCATGTGCCCAAGCCACCATGTCCCTCCCAAGGAGTCACCACAACACTCCCAGGAGATATGTGTGGTGCATATGCTAGGCTAGTGCATTGATAGCCTTCTCCTCCATGACTTTGTCTAATCCTCTTTCAAAGCCACCCAAGCGATGTCACGGCAAGTAGTGGTTGATGGGGAAACACAGGCATTGTGGCATTATGCACCTGCCTCCTGAATTACAGAAGAGGGGGGAAAGTTTTGTTGCGCAAGCAGAAATCCTTGTCCTGGTGGAACTACCTAGCAACACACACAATACACCCCGCATGCTTAATACAACCCCAGACTCCAAATGTTTTTGAACTACAATTTCCATAATCTCCGGCCAGTTTAGCCAACAATCATGGACGATAGGAGTTGTAGTCCAATAAAATATGGGGACACAACTTTAAGAGGGATATTCAGTTCTTGAGGGAAGCCTTTTGGGAGGTTTTTTTAGTGAGAGAGTGGAGCCACAGCCTGGCAGAGGAAGCCATTGAGAGCAGCCTGTAAGGCAGCTAATACAATACAGGCCTAAGAGAGAACAAATATCAAAACTACCATCTTGCTAAATCAAGGAAGTTACATTACACCGAGTACTTGGGCATCTGTCTTCATTGGCGCGTCTGAGAGAACACCCCACAACCTATTAAATTACAACAATTATAAATTCATCCCACAGCAGCTTTGATCACCGGAGCCAGACCAAATAAAAGAGATGTACAATAGTTCTGAAGGATACTCAGGCTTTGGCAAGTATCTAGGGAAAGAGGATCCTACAATGGAGGGGGTGCCAACGGCAATACTTTTCTATAGGGCCTTTGTGGTCCTAGCTTGGCAAACAAGGATTGAGCTCAAGAAGGCACCCGTATGGGAAAAAGCAGTCTCTTGAGTGGGCTGGACCTGAGCCCAGGAGATCAGCCACACTGAATGACTTGCATATTCAAAATGGTCGCCTGGGCAAAACTCTAGAGCGCACAGGATGGTGAAGACGGCTGCATATATGTGAAATAACAATAGGCGTGACCCTTCCAGATTAGAGTCACACTGTTCCCAACAGGAGCAAATCAAAGGTGCGTCCAGCTCTCCCTTTGAAATCAATGGGACTATAAGTGTGTGGCTTTGGCCAGATTGCACCTAATCTGTGTATGCAATAGATAAAATCACATTAAGCTCAAAAGAGACTGAAGAAGAGGTTAGGCTTCTGATATATTATGAACATAACATAAGAGGAGCCTGCTGGATCCGGCCAATGGCCTATCTTGTCCAGCATCATGTTCTCAGATGCCTGTGGGGGAACCCTCAAGCTGGAACTGAGCACAAGAGCCCTCTTCCTTCTCGGTGTTTCCAGCAAGTGATATTCAGAAGAATTATGTAGGCAGAGCATAGGCATCCTAGGGTTGCCATACATCTGGGATTTCCTGGACACTTATTGTTTTTGGAGATCAGCATGCCCATCTGGGCAGATTTTTGCATTTTGGATTAAATGTCCAGGTTTTGGGTTTTTAAAAATGTTTTTGGGTTTTTTATTTTTATGTGTGGGGCATGTGCATGCTCAGAAGGTGCTGTGCCCTGGAACAGGAAGCAGGCATCAGGTGACCTGGAGTGGCCTGCCAGGAGTTGCGCTAGGCATGGTGTTCTTCCTGGCTACTGCCTTGCATGGCCTTCCTGGGGGCTCATTAGGCCCTGCGCTTGTCCTGGCGGTCACCTGGCCTTGCATGAGCTTCCCAGGGCCGTCCAGTCTCCCATCGTGAGCAGGAGGCCAACGACAGCAAAGGTATGAGAGGGGAGGGAAGAAGGGGGAAGCAGGCAGGCAAGGAAGGGGTTAGCGGCAGCGATGGGGAGAGTGAGGGAGATGCAGAATGGTGTGTGTGTGTGGGGGGGTGCCCTGTTGGTGTGTGTGTGTGTCCGGGTTTTTCATCCCTGGAATATGGCAACCCTAAGCCATCCTATAGGGATGTGGGTGGCGCTGTGGGTTAAACCACAGAGCCTAGGGCTTGCCGATCAGAAGGTCATAGGATGTAAAGCTAGGTGCAGTCAAGTCATAACAGTTCCTAGAGTGACCACATGGAGGGACACCTGACCAGGTCAGCAGCAAAACTTCCTGCCACTGATCTGGGAGGGATTTCCTCTGTTTGTAATTGAAGTGGGCGTTACCTGGCCAGGTAAAGTCACTGGCCAGTGGCCATTTCACTCTCTTTCGATTTGGACTTCAAGCAAGCAACATCTAAGGAAAAGATCTTTTGGGTGGAAGCCAAGAGAACAACGAATCTGCTTTCACCTATGGAGCAGATTCAGCATGTAAATACTTTTATGTAAGCTAGTCTGCCTCTTGAGTTGTGCTGTATCTTCTGGTTCGCCAGAAGCGGCTTAGTCATGCTGGCCACATGACCCGGAAGCTGTCTACGGACAAACGCCGGCTCCCTCGGCCTATAGAGCGAGATGAGCAAGCAACCCCAGAGTCATTCACGACTGGACCTAACGGTCAGGGGTACCTTTACCATTAAGCCACCCCATATCCTCCAATCCTCTTTTAAAGCCACCCAAGTTGGTGGCCGTCTCTGCCTCCTGTGAGACCCCTGGGTATAGAGTGGTATATAAATTCTAATAATAATAATAATAATAATAATAATTAATAAATAAATAAATAAATAAATGCTTTCTTTTATCTGTTCCAAATCTTCCAACATGCAGCTTCGTTGGATGTCCATGAATTCTAGTGTTATGAGAGAGGGTTAGAAACTTTTCTCTATCCACACTCTCCATGCAATGCATAATTTTATAAATGTCTATCATGCAACCTCTTCCATTCTAAAGGAAATCAGCCCTGAGTGCTCACTGGAAGGACAGATCCTGAAGCGGAGGCTCCAATACTTTGGCCACCTCATGAGAAGAGAAGACTCCCTGGAAAAGACCCTGATGTTGGGAAAGATGGAGGGCACAAGGAGAAGGGGACGACAGAGGACGAGATGGTTGGACAATGTTCTTGAAGCTACGAACATGAGTTTGACCAAACTGCGGGAGGCAGTGGAAGACAGGAGTGCCTGGCGTGCTCTGGTCCATGGGGTCACAAATAATAATAATTTATTATTTATACTCCGCCCATCTGGCCGGGTTCCCCCAGCCACAAAGAGTTGGACATGACTAAACAACAACATTGTGCCACCTCTTACTCTCTTTTTCTCTAAATATACAGGGAAATGCCATGAACCACACAAACATACGTACTATGGGCTGTATCCAACACTGTGTTGGATTCATGCACTGGGACTTCCCCCTTCCTTTCCCTGAGCACTTTCAAAATCCACTACAGAAGGTCCTCCAAGCCTCCAAGCAAATTTTGAGGATGCACATGGGTGGGACGTTTTGCCTCAGGTGCCAAAATGTCTTGGGCTGCTCTAATGAGGCACTTGCAGCTGACTGCCACAAAAAATCTGGTCCTGCAAGCAGTGTAGTACTTGAGTACTGAAATGCTGTAGACACAAATTCATGCAAGATCGCAGCTCCTCTGCTGTGACATGGAAAGGCATGACTTGCAGCATATGGAAGAGACCTTGGACGAATTAGGCATTCTCATGGTCTTATATTGCTCATGTGAGCAGATTGCTCATAGAAGTAAGTCTCTGTGTGGTATAATAAGTCAGCCAGGATGTATTGATGAACTCTACTCCATGACTCCAATTTTACTCTGTGCATTGGTGAAATGCAAAATTTGACTGCAAGGCTATTGTCAGATCTAATGCATAGTCCCTATTGACCATAGTAGATGTTGTTTTGGAACAAATGGAAGCAAATGAAGATACAGAGTGAAGCTAAATCATATGCATAGATTTCTATGCAAGAATCTATGCCCAAAGAGTAAGAACCTTCTGTAAATAATAATAATAATAATAATAATAATAAGTATGCCATTGCTGAATCTACAAGATAGTGGCTTACAGCTGAGCTTTACTCTAGTAGACCTTTTAAAATGAATGGATCAAAGTTAGCCATGTCCTTTCATTTTAATTGGTCTACTCTGGGTATGACTAGCATTGGATACAACCCTGGGTCATTTATTTGCAAACCGCTGTGGTTATCATGAATAATCTACTTAGCAGCTGACACTTGTCTATTGTGAAATATACTCAAGCATCTGCTTTAGGGGGTAATTAAGAAGTGCTCTATAACCCTGTTTGCTAAAGATGTACGCTTTATAAGTATTGCTTTATGTTATACACATGATTTGGGGAGTTCTTGTTTTTTAGAGTGAGGAAATGCAACCCCCTTTTGCTGCTACTCCAATCCAGAAAAAAAGGAGTTTTAAACAAGGAACGTGGACACTTGGCAGCCTCCAAAAACACCCAAATGGTGCCCTGCATCTGAGGTAGCTAATCAATGCTGTGTTTGCACATACCATTAAATATATTATACTAAGTTTAGATTTGATTTCTATGCTTCTTTTATACGGTGAAAAGGGAATACATTTGAATTCATGCTGATACTGAAAACACGTTCCTAGCTCTGAGTTTCTTGGGTTTCAAATCATTTCCATTAACAAACAGCTATTTGCCCTCTAATAAAATATGTCATTATGCTTTATTCACACCACACAAAAGAATCACTGAAAAAAATCGCCCCAATGATGGCCAATAATTACACATTTGGCTCCTGCACGAGAAGTGAAGAAATCGGTTCATTGGGGGAAGCAGGTGCTGGGGCATCATGCTAATAGTCGATATGTGCCACACTAATTAGCCATTGCAATTGCTAAAATTAACAATTAGCTAACATGCAATTCTCATTTTGCAGGCTGCAGTTTACTTTGGATAATCCTTGCATGTTCTTAGCAATTATTCTGACAGCTTTCCCTTTTTTAAAGGTCTGAGCACAGCTTTCACATTTGAATCAAGTCTGCCCCAATGTTCAACAGGCATTTAAGAAACAATGGCTTTCCTGGGCAATTTCGGAGGCATACGTTGGAAGCTTTTTATTCATAACTTGATATTGTTAAAAAAATATATGAATCTTGAATAAGGGCTAAGATGTCTTCGTCTCATTCATGAACCAGTACTGCATCAGGAGAACGGACACCTCATCAATTAGGCTGTCACTGCTGTTGTTTTAAGGACAGCAAGGCAACAGAGAGATTTTGTAACTTAGTGAAAAAGCTGTCAATTCAGCAGGACCAATCTTCAAATATCTGAAGGGCCGTTACATAGAAGATGGAGCAAGCTTGTTTTCTCCTGCTCCAGATGGTAGGACCCGAACCAATGGATTCAAATTTCAGGAAAGGAGATTCCAACTAAACATTAGGAAGAATTTTCAGCCAGTAAGAGCTGTTTGATGGTGGAACGGACTCCCTCCAATGGTGGTGGACTCTCCTACCTTGGAGGTTTTTAAGCAGAGGTTGGATGGCCATCTGTCAGGGATTCTTCAGCTGTGATTCCTGCACTGCAGGTGTTGAACTGGATGACCCTTGAGGTCCCTTCCAACCCTGCAGTTCTATGATACTATTATTCTATTTGATTTGCTATTTCTCTGTGCATGTCTACATGGGAGTTTGCTGTAGCTCCATCGAGGAATCCTTTCCCCTGCACAGTTACCAGCACATGAAAATATGTGCTCCCAGACCCCCACCACTTCTGTTCATTTTTTTAGCTAGCTAACTAACTTACTTATATCAAGATATCTCAAAAGGGTTTACAGTAAAGAGCCATAGGACTCTAAAAAAACAAAGAGTCATGGGGCTGTGTCCAATGAAGTCATCCCTGTTCATGCAAGGACTTCTGCCAGCACAGCAGAAATTCTTCTCCCTTCTTCTCCTGCTGTTTCCTCCCAATCTGCTCCGGAGAGATTGCTGGAATAGAGCAGATTTGATAGGTGCACGGGGAGATGAGAGCAAAGGGAAGATCAATTATGGAAGATGAAGTTCTGAAAAGAAAACTCAGGCAGGAGGTTAAGTTCATCGGGAAGTAATTCAGAAGGTTGTGAAGCTGGAGCTGAACACAATGCAAAAGCTGCTGCTGCTTCCTCTCTCTCTGGTCAGGGGAGGTTCTACCATTAGGTGGCATGAGGTGGCTATCTCAGCTGATGCTGGGGGCAACAACAAAGCTGTGTGTACCACTCCCAAGTTAGGGGTGGTGGAAAGTGATGCCCCATCACTATTGTTGAAGTAAAATTCAACTACTGCATCAGTCAGTTATAATTGTAAGTGAAGGAGAGTGCAATGTTGCTCAAGTAGCAAAATCTCTTGGACCATCCTTACCTCTGGTGGCCTCAGTGACAGCAGTAGGTAGCTAGAGCGAGGGGTCTTCGATATGGAGCTGTGTCCAGGTGTGACAGGAGACCCCCACAGTGTTGAGATGGGATGTGCTAAATCAGAGGTCAGCAACCTTTTTCAGCCGAGGGCTGTCTCTCAGACCATGTGGTGGGCCAGACTATATTTTGAAGGGGAAAAAATGAAGAAATTCCTATGCCCCACAAATAACCCAGAGATGCATTTTAAATAAAAGCACACTTTCTACTCATGTAGAAACACGCTGATTCCCAGATCATGGGCCGTCCATGGGCCGGACTGAGAAAGCGATTGGGCCACATCTGGCCCATGGGCCTTGGGTTGCCTGCCCCTGTGTTAAATGCATGCACCCACCCAAGCACTACTCAGGTGGAAGTATTGGGTTGTAGCGCATGCTAGTCATACTCATCGAGTAGACCCACTGAACTTAATGGACATGGCTAATTTAGACCCATCAATTTTAAGAGGTCTACTATGATGATGATGATGATGATAATTTATCTGGGCGGCTCCCAACAGAATATTAAAAACACAATAAAACATCAAACCTTAAAAACTTCCCTAAACATGCACACACTCTGAGTAGAACTTAGCAGTGGTCCACAAGGCGAGTTAGATGATTGTAGATAGTGATGGTGACAGTGGTCTTTCTGTTTGGCTTACCCTGGTGATAAAAAAGCCCCACACGTTTAAAATAGAGGTGGGAAACCTCAGGTCCAGTGGCCAAATGTGGCCTTCCATGCTTCTCTAGTTGGCCCTTAGAACTCTCCCCTGGCCTCACCCTTTGCTAACCTTACCCCAGGTATGTTTGCATGGCTGAACTGTGTCCATTTACACATTTTGGAAACGAGTCTTGCTTGCCTGGATGGAAGATAGGGAGGGGAGTGTGAGTAAAAGTAGCCAACTGCAAAAGGTAACATTTACATCCATTCCTCCACCCACTTATGCATCTGGCCTCTCCTACCGTTGGCATGTGGCCCTTGGAAGGTTGCTCAGAAAGAAATGTAGCCCTCAAGATTGAAGAAGGTTTAAAGAAAACAAAATGCACACAGTCTTCTGGTGATGATTGAAACTATCTATGGTAGGGAAGATTAGCGAGAGATGGGTGAAGATGTAGGAGATGACACTGCAAGTATAGTAAAACACACACACACACACATTTTCCTGTAGCAACTTCCCTACTCACAATATGTATAACAGTTAGGTAGCCGTGTTGGTCTGATGTAGTCGAAACAAAATAAAAAATTCCTTCCAGTAGCACCTTAGAGACCAACTAAGTTTGTCATTGGTTTGAGCTTTCGTGTGCATGCATGGTATCTGAAGAAGTGTGCATGCACATGAAAGCTCATACCAATGACAAACTTAGGAATATGTATAACAGTTATACCACCACTCTCCAAAGGTCTTGTTTTTTGGAGCCTTTTTGGTGGTGGCACCTCAGCTCTGGAATTCCCTTCCTTCAGAGATGTGACTAGTGCCTACCGTTTTAATCTTTCTGTGCTCATTTGGTTATTTATCCAGAATAATTGCATTGATTTTATTTTAGTATTGGCTGGTTGCAATTTATCTGCCTTGTTTTTTCGATGATTGTATCATGTTTGTGGATTTGTTTTAATTGTAACCCACTCTGGAACTGCATTTGCAATGGAGACTGGGTAATAAATGTTTTAAATGAAGAAAAAAAAATATATGCCATCTGGTGGTCATACAGAGACTCTCCATGTTCTAAATGAATATGGTTTTTTTAAAAACCTGGGGCATCTAGGATTATCTCTTTAACATCACCTTGCATCCCAGCAAGTTTCCTAGAAATATTTCAAAATATTTCACAATTTGGGATTTTATTGAATGGTCTTATAATCCCCCCCATTTACCAGCAAATTAGTTAATGTAGGAAAGCTTCAAAGAGTACAGCCATGTTTGCATGCAACAATGAACCACAGTTTTAGTGCTGCATAAAGGTATAGGGACCATGTAGCCCTCAAAATGCTGTAAGATTACAGTTCCTATCCACCCCAGAAACATCTGGAGGGCCACAGATTCCATGCTGCTGTGCTACATCACAGCCTGAATGAGCATGAGCAAACTATTGGAGTCACATGCTCCCCCTCTTCTCACCTCCACATGGTTGGGAAGAAAACTTGGTTTCACATTTACTGAATCCATGCTAAGTGATGCATTCAAAGCAGGGATCTTGGTTTAAACCCGGTTTTTGTTAGTTTCTTTTACACTGAAATGCCTAGTTAAAAATATTGCTGAGCCAGGATTCACTAGAAGTGGAACAAAACTCTGCTGAAGGCCTCATTTTGGCCACACAGGAGGAGAAAGAGAGGGGAAGCAATGCTTTGCTCAGGCTCATTGAAGTCTCTGCCGGGCCAATTATTTATCCAAGGTGGTCCATGTGGTGAGCTGCTTTCTCTACAGCCCATAGCCACCAAGTGGACACTACCCAAAGGCAGTTTGAAGAAGTCTCTACATGGCTGATCCCTACATCTTTAAAGAACCTCCTTTCTCCTCTGCTAACCCGGACACCATTACCATCCACAGCAAACCTCTTTTCCAGCTGGGTTGCTAACTGGACACACTTGGAATCCGCACAAGGCTCCAATATGGAGCTCAGGATTGCAACCACAACTCTTTTCTTTAGGCAGTGAAATGCTGTGCAATATTAGAATCCCCACTCTGGATGTGTAAGTGCATTTGCATGTGCTTGCCTGCAGATCCGTGTTGAATGAGTGGTATACACAGAAAAATAATCATAAGTAAACAAGTGTGCAAACTCTTACAAAAGGAGGCGGCAGAGCATGGAATTCTGTGCACATGCGATTGTTGCCCTCATGTTTTCTGGCTGCTCAATCCGTTCGTTTCACACCAAAGAAATAAGACTGCAGGGAAGGGGAGAATGGATTTGCTGGCAACTTAAAAAAGCTTAAGGAAACTTTTCAACACATTCAAACCTAGGTATTTGCTGAGGCACGTGAATATACTCAGACAAAATTCACCAATGCAAAGCAGTCAGCATTTGGGCTTTATTCACAGCAGGACTAGATAAGCCAGGTAACTGGTGCATTCAGCAGATAACTGCAGCCTCTTGAGGCTTTATATATGGAACAATAGCCAATAGAAGGGAAACTGTGAATGATCAATCAAAAGAATGCCTTTGCAGCTGGGGCCAGTAGGGCAAGCTCACAGACTATAAATGCCATGGGTCAGAAAGAATGCAGGATCCAAGAAAAGAGTTGCCCCCATATATCCTTTAACTATCCTATTTAGTAAGCAGCAGCACAGTCCAATTAAATAAAGAAATAATAGGGTATGTCTTTTATAGATCTTTAGTAGGTGTTTGTGGGTACATCTACCATAGTAAATGTATGGAATCGGAGAGTGACAAAACAAGGGAGCAAAACGAATGGTGTACGTGGCAACACAGAACATTGGCACCTGTAAAATATTTCCTGTTCAGTTTTGGACTTCTGGAATCCTTTGCAACTTGGCAGTTGAAACTCACAAAGGTTTAGAAATTTAAAAAGTTCTTCAAGTTTCGGTATTTACTGTTGTAGTCCTGGAAAAGTCTCAAGGCACCAGTGTTTTGCACTTTGCATTTAAAAGTATGGCAGCCACAACGTGGATTTAAAAAGTAAAATTTTGACAGTCGGAAAAACAATTCAAAACATTCGTCTGCCTAATAAATACTGCTCCTAAAAGCAACATGTTTCCCAACTTGAGAAACATCCCCCCAAAGCATAACTTTACTCAAACAAATAGCCACCTTCCCACCGGCAGACTATAAAGCACTACCACTTTAAACACTCAAAGAATAATGAAAGCTGTACTTTGTTAAGGGTGCTGAGAGTTATTAGGCAAGCCCTATTCCCCTTCCAGAACTACAATTCCCAGAGTGGTTTGATCATCAATTCCTCTTCTCAGGGAATTATGGGAAATGTAGTTCAGTGAAGCAAAAACCTAACAAACTACAGTACAGCTCCCTTAACAAACTACAGTTCCCAGAATTCTTTGGGGAAAGTCATGACTGTTTAAAGTGGTATCATAATGTATGGTATGAATGTGGCCTTTTTTAAAATATAATATGAACTATAATAGAGTCCATTTCATCAAATGCATGAAGTTACCAGTTGGTAGATATACATGGGTGAAATTAGAGGGTGTGTGTGTAAAGGGGTAGGGCTTTATTGCAAAGAAATACAGGGGGTGACAATGCAAACTAAGCACAGTGATCAGGATTAATTGCTGCTAAAACCATCATCTTGGCATGACTGAGAAAATTAACACCTTTAGTGCAACAAGTTAACTATTTCTTCATAAATGTGTTACTCTTTGAAGTACTACAAATATCTTAATTGTTTTTGATGCAACAGGCTAGCAATTTCCACCCCTCTGGAAATTGCTTATTCAAAAAGAAATTTTAGAATGTTGGTACGATGGGGTTAGCTTAGCACTTCCAAAAGATTTCAAAGACATATCTGCAGCAACATACAGTAATTCAGCCTGCATCTGAGAGGAAAGCTGTGTACTGCATATATTTTGGCTTATACATAATCTAGTGCCAGACATTTTATCAATTAATATGCATAATCCTAACACTACGGTTCAGAAGTGAGTGTGGTTGTTTGCATACCCAAAATGGCACCAACCATCCATAATGATCAGGCTCTGCATCCATACATATAAGATGGCTCTAGGAAAGGATGGGCTGCAGGTGTACATTTTAAAAAAATGTTGAAGAAAAACACTATGGAAGGAAGGCTCCAGCCCAGCCCAGTCAGAATGGGAAGGGCTGTAGCTCTGTGGTAGAACATCCGCTTGGCCTACAGAAAGTCCCAGGTTGAAACTCCTGCCCAAAGTCCTAGAAAAGCACTGCCGGTCAGTGTAGACAACACTGAACTTTATAGACCAGGGGTGCCCAACTGGTTGATTGGGATTGGCAGGTCGATCCCCGGATGCCATTGGTCGATTTCGGTTGATTTCAGGATCCCTAGCTCCGCCTCTCGGTGCTCTTTCTGTGTATCATTGTTTTGTCAAATGGGTTTCTATTCATGTCAGCGATTTCTGGTTTATGATAGTGACGCTGTATTAGACGAGTGATCCTCCCCCCTAAAAAAAGCTTAGCAACTTTGGCTTCCCCCCCAAAAAAAGGTTGACAACTTTGGCTTCGCCCCCCTCTCCCCCCTGGGTGGGTAGATCTTGGCCAATGTTTTTATACTGGGAGTAAATCGCACTCTCTTGGGAGTTGGACGTGCCTGATATAGACCAATGGTCTGGCCCAGTGTAAGACATCTTTCTGACTTTCTGGTAGGACAGGATGTGAAAATCTGGATATAAGTAGGGATGAAATGGTGTATCATCGAGGAGCACATGGTTCACTGACTGAAACACTGAATAGGAGCACCACAGACTGCGACATTATGTTGCAGGACCTACTTTTTCCAGTTCAAAACTGTCCAATGCTTTTACTACATAACAGGCGTGCCAGCTGGGGGGGCTGAGACACTTTGCCTCCCCCTCAAAGTTATTAAGCAGGGGGCTAGGCCCCCTAAATACCGTATTGAGCAGTAATGTTGGGTGTGATGTCAGCATGTCGTGTGATGTCAGCATGTCATGCAACATCGACTCCCTCAATAGCAGGGGCAAGCCGGCGCCTTGGCCATATAATGTGTACAGCTCCTTATTTTAACAGTATTCTGTGCAGTGGTACCTCGGGTTACGAACTTGATTAGTTCCGGAAGTCCATTCTTAACACGAAACCGTTCTTAACCTGAGGTGCGCTTTCGCTAATGGGGCCTTCCGCTGCTGCTGCACTGCTGGCACGCAATTTCCATCCTGGGGCAAAGTTCGCAACCGGAGGTACTACTTCCGGGTTAGTAGAGTTTGTAACCCGAAGTGTTTGTAACCCAAAGCATTTGTAACCCGAGGTATCACTGTATATTATAAGGAATCTGAAAGAAGAAGAAGAAGAAGAAGAAGAAGAAGAAGAAGAAGAAGAAGAAGAAGAAGAAGAAGAAGAAGAAGAAGAAGAAGAAGAAGACGACTTAATTTGGTAACTTGACTAATCCAGAGATGCATACATATTAAGCTCACCCGAATTCTGATGTGCATGGAGTTTGGCGCAGGTACCTCTGCAGTAGAAGACTGTAGAACCCACATCCCTTTCATCACACAATGGACCACAATCTGACACAATTGAAAGAAAGTTTTTTTAAAAGAACTTTTAAATGAATAGAGAAGCCTACATTTCCCCTCTGAATTCTATTTGCAGAACAGATAAATTATGTACCCAAGATATTATTAAGACTTCATTTTATATATAATAGTGATTTGATTACTGCTATACAATACATTGTGCAGAATGTTATAATCTCAATTTGCGAGCTTGCAAAAGAAAGGATATTGCGGCAACTAATGACTTTGGTAGTGAAGAGTAATAGATACAGCACATGATCCTGAACACTTAGCAAGGGGTTCAGACAATAGCAAAGTGGAATAAGTTGAAAGCACTTAACTTGTTACTGCTGTGATGGATAGGAATGAAAGCCCTTCATTTAAAATATTTTCTTGGCTCAACCTGAACTTCCTTACATAATCCTTTTTTTCAACATAGTTCAAAACATTCGGGAATAAATATACTCCTAATAAGGCAAAGAAGACTGTGTTTATGGACTAATCACATTCAAAAATCCTGTGATCCTATTATAATTGAGGGGTAGTAATCCCTCTGCAAAGATTGCATTATGAACATAAAGCATTTGCGTTCCCTGAAAAGATGCTTTTTCCAATTTGGAATAAACACACTGAATTTGAGAACAGCAGAGGGTTGTGTGTGTGCTGGATACCTTTGTCTAACTATAACTAGGCTTAGTAAAACCTTATACAATGCAAGTCACAAGGCAGTTACACCTAGCAGTGGTTTCTATTAGGATAATTTGATTGCTGCTCTGGTAAAGAAGTCATATTACATGATAGCAAATTTCACGTGTTTCGATTTATCTTTTATACATTCATGAAGAGCCAGTGTGATGTAGTGGTCAGGGTGTTGGACTAAGACCTGGGAGACCAAGGTTCAAATACCCACTTGATCATGATGTTCTCTGGGTGACCTTTGGCCAGTCACTGCCGCTCAGCCTAACCTACCTCACAGGTTTGTTGTGGAGTTTAAATGAGAAGGTGAGAACCATGTATGCCTCCACAAACAACTTGGAGAAAAAGGTAAGATACAAACACAATAAATATACTTGCAACCTGATGCCATAAAGACTTGCAACAGCTGCTCATAAGATCAAACATGCAGGTCCCAGTACCACTGCACGGAGACAGAGAGGCAGCTTGGGTAAATTAGATTGAAGTAATCACTTACAGTTTCTGGAGTTCAAAGGTTTTATTCACACAGTAAATATTTCAAGAATGAGTGGAGATGAGAGAAAGAAAATAAGACAGCTTTGGACCAACCCAAATTAAAATCAAAAACATAAACATAAATTATTATATTGCGCAAGCAAATTGTTGTATTGGACATTCTGGAAGGAAATATATATTTATTTAATGGGTTTATGTATATCCCAGTTTTCCTCCAAGGAGCTCATGGTGGTGTACATGCCTTTCCCTGTCTCATTTTATCCTCACGTCATTTGCATGAGATGGGTTAGGCTGAGAGACTGTGACTGGCCTAAGGTCACCCAACTTCATGGCTGAATGAGAATTTGGACCATTATTCATTTATTTCAATTATTTATATACCACTTTTCATCAGAGAAGATCACAAGTGGATTTACAAAATGTACAGGATGGTGTGTTTTCTATTTAATCTATCTATCTACATGCCTACCTACTTATCTCTATTTGTATCGTTTGATGGCTAGAGAAATTATTTCATAACTGAAATGGGTTGTCACTGTTTATACTGGAAGCTGTTTTTCCTTTGTTGTTACCGTGATAGGGATTTTAAAACATCACAGAGCTGAGAGAGGGCGATCTAGTCCAACTCGCCAATTGATGCAGGAAATTCAGAGACAGAGCATCACCACCAGATGCCTCTCTGTCAATAATGCAGAATTACAAGAATGTCAAAAGGCCTCTCCTCTGAGCTATGAGAGGGGCTTTGATTACTAACAGTGAATTTGTCTCAATAAAGGTGTGCTCTCAGACATCTGTACTGAGGCTTCACCAACAGACAAATTTGTTTAAACTTCATTAATCAATCAATTAGTCCACTGGGTACTGGTTTGACAGTAGGCACACCCATTCATGCGTACATGTACACAGTCAAATACCACAAGTGCAAAATCTACCACCAACTGTTCCATGCTGAAGGATATGCTTTGACTGTGCAGGGAAGCTAAGTTGCCAGCCCGCATCTCGCCTGACTCAGGCTGTAACTTGTGCGTCCTGCTATTCTAACCCTTTCTCTTGATCTGCTTTTCAGCCCATCTTAAAGTACACAGCTCTAAGCAGCAGGGGAGTTTCTTAGCAAAGGGCCACCCACTTGCATATTATTCCTTCCTTGCCTGGGACATGACACAAGAACAAAGTAGACATTAACCGCTACATTAAACCCAGAAGGAAAGTAATCAGTAACCTGTTATTCCCTTAATAAAGGGAAACACATGCAGAGTGAAATCCAGAAGACTAATCAATAGCCCCAGACAAAGCAATGTGCCAAACAAATTGCAAATCAATTAGAATCCTTGTTTTCTTTCAAATGGTTCACTATACCTAAAGCAATTACTCGTTCATTAGACCTAATTTAACAGCATGACTGCCTTAGCAACAACTGGCAGCGTCTGGCTATCAAATGGAAGAATGGCAGCTTATTTCTGTCTGTCTGTGAGTCTCTGGCCAATCCAAAAAAGAGGGAGAGAATTCCTTTATAGACGACCACTTTTAATGAATGGCTGAAACATTTCTGTGCCAGGGGAGGATCAGGATGTCCGGTGGCTTTCTCTCCGTCGTCTTAAGAAAATTGGCATCCATTTCCGACTGAGTGTGAAATACCCAAAGATCCTTTGTGCTATAACTGGGTTCAAGAAGCTCCAGCGACAGCTCTGCGACCACTGCTCTCCACTTGGCTCATCTTAGAGTTGTACTGTTGATCCCATGATACAAGCTGGTAGCACGCATCTCACACGGCCTACTGTCAACCATGCGAAGAACGGAGAGTGGATCTTTCAGTTAATGTTCCTTACTTCTTGAGCATCTTGTGCTCTCCGAACACCTGACACCAGTCGCAATGGGAAAAAGTTAAATGAGAGACATTGGAAATTGGATTAACATTTCTTTCAAAGGGTGCAACCACACCTTGAGAAGCAGAAGGCTCTCAGCCTCCTAACTCTGATGCAGTGGTGGAGAAGGGTATTTGATCATTCTCCGCTGCAAATCTCCATTGGCTAGTTTCAGGGCCTGCCTGCCCATGAGGTGGGTTAAAGCAACTGCCTCAGGTGGCAGAAGCCCTCAAGCTAGCACTTCCATGGGTGCCTGCCTGCCGCACCACTGAAATCTCTAAGTGTGTGAGATCTCACAATATCTCAGTGAGATCTCATGAGATTGCTACGGAACCCACCGTTGTAGTTGCTGCTTCACACTGCCATGCAACCTAGTTAAGGGATGCTTTGGAGGCAGTAGCAGAGCAGGGCAACACTTCTTGTTTTGATGGGTCACTTTCTCTTCAGACTGCAATTAGCAAAGCTGAAGCTTGAGCAGCTTTTGGAAATGTTAGAGGTCTTCTTAATCTAGTCTGGTTTTTAGGGATAGAGGACTGAAGTTTGGTCATTAAAAAAACAAACACCCCAATTCAGCTGCTTTACTCGAATTTTAGTGAATGTTTGGTGTTAATTGGCTTTGCTTATTGCTGTCTCACCACATCTTGCCAAGAGGTAGGAGGATGGGCAATATATTGATTACATCAGGGGTAGAGAAAGTCCAGATGTTTCTGACCGCAACTTTAAACATCCTTGAGCATTGATCATGTTGGCTGGGGATAGTTGTAGTCAAAAACATCAGGACGGCACCATGTTGTCCGCTTCTGGGTTATCTGAATGAATAACAGCATAAGGTAACTTCATTTCTTTCCTTAAAAATAAAATGAATGAGAGGAAGAAACTGCTCTTCAGATTCTCAAGGTTGGCACTTTTGAAATGCCCAGAGTATTGTACTTTCAGCACGAAATGTTGAGATTACCTATTATATTACAACTTCATAAAAGTCACAAAAGAGTCAGGGAGAAACATTTTTTTCCTTTTCTCTTATATTTATTACTACTCAAATCCCAATGGTGTGTGGTTCAAGAAGGGCAGTGTTCATTCCTAGATCAGTGACGCACTTGTCGTCTGATATCTAGTGATCCTACGCAGCTTAAAATGAGGATCTGTGACACTGTAAAGAGATAAATCTCACCTTCTTAATGGAAGATGTGGTACTTGAATCAAGGGCCCCGGCAGATTTTTTAAAGTGTTACATACTTAGACACAATTTTAACTGGAGGATCAGACATTAATATACCTTTTAATTCCCCAGAGGAGCTGGTAATATCCTATTCAGAGCTACAACAAAATTAGCTGACCCACTCCCAGTGGAGAGGCTCCCTGCCAAGTCAGCTCCCTCTAGCCACTCTCTGTATTGTAATGCTCCCACAGTAGGACACAGGAAGGCAAAGTGCTCTTCTGAATACAAAAGCATGATCACACAAGAAGAAGCACTGTAGGAACCTTATTATACCAGCTTCGGTTAACCAAAAGCACTTGGTTATCTGAATTCACAGTGGTTCCCCTTGGGATCCCTCACTGACAGAATCATCTTCCTGAAATACGGACTCCATTGACCACGCTTTTAATCATCTGTATTGGGGATGCCTCTTGACCCGGTGGATGAATGCAATTGTAATGTGCCTATCATGAATGATCATTATTATTTAAACATCCCTTTAAAAAAATGCTCACAGTGACAACCTAAGGTGGCAGTCTTCTTACACACACTGGGAGTTGATTGAGAAGTGTGTGTGTGTGTGTGTGTGTGTGTGTGAGAGAGAGAGAGAGAGAGAGAGAGAGACAGAGACAGAGACAGAGACAGAGACAGACAGACAGAGAGGACTGCAAAGTATGTCTCCAATTTAAATCTGTGGGGAAGGAGAGATTGGAATATATATAAAAAAGGGAAACACTTCTCTAACAGAGCAAAAATATTGTTAAGTGCTCTCTATTTCCTAAAGCATTATTAATTAAGTTCAGGGACTGCACTAGAGCATTTAGCAGTTTTTGGATGATAAAGTATTAGGCATTTATGCCCCCTCTGTAAATATTTATTTTATTTACAAATATGGAAGCTGAGTATAGTAAGGCTTACCTTACAGCAGGTAAGGCTGCATTAGAGAGGAATTCCTGGCTTTCTTTTCTGAGTCTTCTCCACTCTGAAAAATCAAACTGCAAACTGGTTCCAAACTGTTCTCTTTCAGTGAAAGATGTAATCTTTCCCATTATCTGGGGGATGGCTTATTTTTTTCAACAACAACAACAACGGAATTATCAGCGAGCATGAGAAGATCTGTTTTAAGGTCCCACTGATGAAACACCAGTTGATAATCTGGTGCTAGCGATTGGTTTAAATAAAGGACGGGCAACCATTATATTAATGTCAGTATAACAGGGGTGGGTGGTCAGGGCAGTCTCAAGCTGGGCAGTCTCAGGGCAGTCTCAAGGTGGGTGGTCAGGGCAGTCTCCACTGAGGGGCGGAGATCGCTCCGGCGCCCTTGCCCTCGCAGGGTGCAGCATGGCTTCCGCGCAGTTTTGCCGCGCAGCGCCCTGCCTACCGCCCTGGCACCCCGCACCACCGGGACTCTACCTAGAGCCAGCCCTGGGGGTGGTTAACCTGTGACCTTCAGATGTTGCTCAGGTACCATTGTCACCAGCCACAGAAAGCATGGCCAATGGTCAGGGATGATGAGAGGTGTTGTTCATCAACATCTGGAGGCCCACAGTTTAGCCACCCTTGCAGCAGTGGCAGATTTGGGTAATCTTTGGTCCTATGGCACTAGGAGAAGGAGACGACAGAGGATGAGATGGTTGGACAGTGTTCTCGAAGCTACGAACATGAGTTTGACCAAACTGCGGGGGGCAGTGGAAGACAGGAGTGCCTGGCATGCTATGGTCCATGGGGTCACGAAGAGTCGGACATGACTAAATGACTAAACAAGAACATGGCACCCTGAGTAATGCCAAAATTTGGCACTCCCAAATAGATCTTCTCAGTTATGGATCTTCTCAATTTTGCACCCCCTCAGCTTGGCACCTTGTGCGAGGGAACTGCCCATGCTGCATGCAGTATAATACAATTTTTCATAACATAAACCAGAAAATCTCTAAGGTTTAGTCCAGGATTTCTTTTTTCTTTGCTGAAATCTTTTAGTCAAAGAGGGTGCAAAATGCCTACTGAATTTATTCCAGTTGCTTATTCCAACATTCTGCTGTCTCCTCTAATTCCATTTGTACAGCATGTTCTTTCATCTCCTTAGATACTGGCTATGATTCAAACTTAATGGGGTGTACATATGCAGCTAGTACTGTCAAGTAGGGAAAGCCACCTCACAAATAAAATTAATAGTGGAAAACATTTTAAAAACCAAAACGTCAAAAAACAAAAACAAAACAGGAAATGGGGAGGGGGAAAGGATGACACTAGTCACGACAATTTATTCTAAAGGGACTTGTAAATAAAAAGCTAATGACCCTATTAATCCTTATGGCATAATGGCATATTCAGCACAAGAGATTTAGAACACATGGTAGTAACATTGGATATTGCAGAACAATCACAATGCTCTTCAGGTCCATTAAAGATGCTGAATTTTGATGTCAATGAATGTTGTAGTCCAAGTAACAACAGAAATCCTTTTGTGTTCCTTATTGCACACTTTAAAAAAAATATCAAAATGTTTATGGAATCTTGGAATTTATTCGAAGAAGAAGAAGAAGAAGAAGAAGAAGAAGAAGAAGAAGAAGGTTGGATTTGATATCCCGCTTTATCACTACCCGAAGGAGTCTCAAAGCGGCTAACATTCTCCTTTCCCTTCCTCCCACAACAAACACTCTGTGAGGTGGGTGGGGCTGAGAGACTTCAGAGTAGTGTGACTAGCCCAGCCCAAGGTCACCCAGCAACTGCATGTGGTGGAGCGGAGATGCGAACCCGGTTCACCAGATTATGAGTCTACCGCTCTTAACCACTACACCGGAAGCCGCCCAGAGTGGCTGGGGAAACCCAGCCAGATGGGCGGGGTATAAATAAATTATTATTATTGTTGTTATTGTTATTGTTATTATTTATCACACCACACTGGCTCTCATTCATGGCTTCCTCAAATATTCTTTGGAACTGTAGATTCATGCTGCTGCTGCTGCTGGGAATTCAGTTAGAGACCCCCCAACCTATAAAACCTAGTTCCCAGAGTTCAGTGGGCATTAAAAAATGACTATTCAACCAGTTTAATTCTGTTGGAGGAGATATGCTTAGGCAATTATTTGGACACTAGACTGAATGATTTTATGGGGACCATTGTTTAGATGACAATAATATATATTGTCTTAATATTAAACATGGACATTTTGTGCACTTCAAAATGTGCATAGCTGTATTTAATATTTCTTTCATAACTGTTATGCCACATAAACTGAAAACGTTGGTTTTCAAAAAATTATTTTATCTAATTGCATTAATTATGGACATATTATTTATTTATCTAAAATATTTACTGGTATATACCACATTTACTTTTAAATCACAAGATGGTGTATACTTAAGAAACAGTAAATTAATTTACAATATGAAATACAACAGCCTGAAATAAGCCAGGGCAGACATAAAAATAATAGACACAACTAGTTTGTACTAATAGTCAATATAGGCCTGAGAAAATAAATGAGTTTTTAGCAAGATCCAAAACAACTCCAGAGTTTATAGAGACAGAAAGAAGATCAGTTATACAGAATACTAAAGTACTGAAATTATTATTATTATTACTATTTTAAAAAGCAACAACACAGAGATGTAGTAAGCTAGTCCTGCTGTGTTTGAAGACCCTTCAGCTCATTCTGTTATGTGGGGCTCTAGGGTTCTATCCCAAAGTCCCACCATGATAGAAAAACTGCAGATAGATGTACTGTATGCTTAGGAAAACACATGTTTATTACCTCAGAGGAAGTCTAGTGGATTGACTGTTAAAGCACTCTGAGAATTGCAGCTGTGTGAGGAGAGCCAATATGGTGTATTTAAAAATAAACCAGAGCCAAACCATCTCACTTTCTGTAGTAGCAGGTCTTTTAAAAATGGAATGCTTACTCAGTTTCTACATTCCCCTCAAAATCTGGCTCATCTCATACTTACATAAACTCCTGCAAATATAATAATAAACTCCCAAACAAAATCAGGTTTATTCATCTTGCCCTTGAACCTAGTATCCCCCCATGAGTTGATCATTCTTCCATTTGAGCTTTCCTTAAGGCCACTTAAGAGCTGTGGATGTGCTAGAACAGGGGTCAGCAAACTTTTTCAGCAGGGGGCCGGTCCACTGTCCCTCAGACCTTGTGGGGGGCCAGACTATATTTTGTGGGGGGAAATGAACGAATTCCTATGCCCCACAAATAACCCAGAAATGCATTTTTAAATAAAAGGACACATTCTACTCATGTAAAAACATGCTAATTCCCGGACCGGCCACGGGCCGGATTTAGAAGGTGATTGGGCCGCATCCGTCCCCCGGGCATTAGTTTGGGGACCCTGTTCTAGAATGTTTGGATAACTACTGCCGGCCTTATAATACCAAAGTTGAAGTGTTTTCTTTCCAACCCAACCTATGGGGGCACTGTTTTTCTCTGCACCCCACAAGATGCTTTCTTTTATCTTTCTGAACCTTCCTCTCTAATCACCTTCCCTTTTCTCTCTCTTCCACAGCTCCCTTTTCTTTCTCTATACCCCATTTATAAGCAGCCCCCCTTTCTTGTTCTCCCATCCACGGGGATTTTGTGCATCTCTATCTTGCAGTCAGTGGCGTAGCATGGAGGGGGGCACAGGAGGGTTGCTCTGGGTGCAAAATTATTAGGGTCGCAAAATTTCAACACCCAGTGCTGCCTCAATACAGCTGTGTACTTCAGTCATTGGGGTCCGTTGAAAACGGCTTCTCTATGTGAATCAGGAAGTGACCTCGCTAGACAACAGAACAACTCTTTTCTTATCTCTGTAGCTTTGATGTCCTGGGTGATGCGGATGCTGTTAGGCAGATGAATGTGCATGTACACTCCATCCATTTCCCTCGCTCCCCCCACCTCCTCCGCCTTTCCCTGGGCACTGGCAACCCACACTACGCCACTGCTTGTAGTTCCTCCTTTACTTCCTTTGACTCCTTCCTGTTTTGGTCTTCCCATTCCTCCTCCAGCTCTACTTGTCCTTGAGAAATTCAGAGGCAGCAGCAGACAACGGTTTCATTCTCCTAGAAAGTTGCCCAAAGACAAGTAGGCTCTACAGCATGACCATCAGGCTGCAACAGGACGGAAAAACTACTGCCAACTCCATCTTTGAATTGATAGTGCTGCAACAATGCAGACCTAATAACAAACTCCTAATGCTGCACACCCTTTAGATGAGCTGCGTAGGACTTAGTTGAGGTAGAAATGAGTCACACCCAAAAAAAAAAAAAAAGACATTTGGATTCTTCCACAATCAGGAAGAAGGGCCTTGGATTGTGCAGTCTTGGGACCATAGCAATCCCAATGGTTTTCTTGCCATCATAGTCTTAATAATCCTGTTTTTCATCTGCTTCGTGCTATCCTTTGCCACAGGGGTTGCCAACATGGTGCCCATAGGCCCGCCCACCCCAAAATTAGATTGGATAAAACATACTGAGGTAGCAAATAAAATAGGTTGCAATGGCTGCTTGGTTGCAGTGTGTGCATGGTGCCCACAACAGTTTCTCTGGTTCGCAAATGTGCTCACAAGCGCCAAAAGGTTGGCAAACTCTGCTATGGCAAATGAAATATTTTGATTTCTGCTCCTTATGTAGACATCCATGCACCCCTAAGTGGGGACCCCCCCAAAGGAGAACAGAATCTGCTCAGTGGCCACAAAATGCTGAATTTTGTTATGGTGGTAGAGGGTGAATGGAATGGGGTACTGTACCCTGAAAGAGGGCTGGCGGGCTAGCCTGAACATGGGCACTCCACACTATTTTGTTGCAACAACTTCGCACAGTTAGAAAATATTCTAAACAAGTAGTCTATGTCTCTCCTCAAGATACAGTGAAAGATCCCATTATGCCTTTTCTTTGTTATGCACATTTTATAACAACAATGGCTTTAAAAGCCTCACGAAATGCTTCATGCCGCTACATCTATTTTTCACCTCTGTCAAACTCTGGTCCTCCTCCTAAGCTGCCATCGTCTTCCAGCTCTGAGCAATGAAACTCCGATGATTCCGTTTTGCAAACAAGCGTGCAAAAATAATCCCCCGAGCTTGTGTGCATACAGCCTGCTGCTGTATGCAGTAATCTGCTGCATGCAGCAATCTGGTTTGTGGTAATAATTTCGTATCCTGAAGCAACACACTGGAACCTTTCATAACAAAGCAGACACTTTCTGAACTCCCCTTTTCTCAAATCACATGGAGGTGATGGGGGCAAGGAGGGCTCATCAGTGTGGCTGAGTACGAAGGTAGGCACTGCCTCCGACAGGATCATACCCTCCCCTGAAGCTTTGCTCTCCTCTGCCCTCTGCCTCCCCCCAAGTGCCCCACACTTCTCTAAGGGAGCTGTGCTACACCTTGACACAGGAGTTGCTGAAAAGCAGAAACGAGATTTCCTTCATGTGGTATTTTTTCTTTTATTACAGCCCATGGCTTCTAGACTTGGTAATTTCAGCACAGATAAAAATGCTATTCCCCAATGGTGGCCAAGTGAAAAGATGATGTAAAGTATGTGCGTCTCTTTTGTCTGCTGCTCTACAAAACCTGAATAAATGAGCCCTTTTGCAAACCTATAGAGAATCAACTTTCTCCCCACTCTCTTCTTTCCCCTCTCACTCCACTGCTGGGAATAAGCCATTTTAATTATGGAACTTTTTTCCTCCCCCCCCCCCGTTTAATCTTCCAGCGACAATTAATAGGAATATTTTATCCAACCTTGATGAATGCTTAACTCGCATGGTTTTTCATACAAATGCAAACTTCCTTTCTCTTGGCCTCTGGTGACTATGCATCTAATGCCGAAGTAGCATCATTCAGCTCTAGTTGCTATAGCATTTTCAAGAACCTCTCTCTGTTCTTGTCATAAATTATCTTTAAGTGACAAAAGCTGAAAGGAGGTCTGCAGCAAACTGTATCAAATAATGAATTTGTAAGCTGCGGCAGAGAACACTTATCTTACTTATACTCTTCTACAATCGATTGTCTGGTGACCCTTCTTTTGGATACAGATGAGCATAACCCCGAAAAAATGTTTGTGTTGTCTTTCTCACCCTGGCAGCCTGCTGGCTGCATGATCTAATAAATATTGGCAGGACCAAATGAAATAATATAGAAGAGCTTCTCTTCTTTAAAGTCCATAGACCAAGAGTCTCTTGTAACTTGTTAATATCTCCATCAAACGCTGAAGTGTTAACATATGTGATACGACCATGCAATCAAGTAAGGACCGATTTGTTGACTAATTAAACCAACACAACAAGCTCTTTAGCACCTACAAGTGACAAGTTTAGAGCAGGCAAGTGGAAACTCTCAATTGAGTCCTCTTTTATGAGACTATCATGCCAAATTCAATTCTGACTGAGTAGCGTTTGAATGTACTTGACTTCCACTATGTGCTGACATGCTTACAATAATTCATCATGTGTGACAATAGCCCAATATTAGAGATTTATGATATATACAAAACAGTTACAAATGAAATGTTGTCCTAACATGTGTCTGCTTTGCTTATCTACAGTCTATTGATATTATAATTAATGGTCAATTACTCAAAATGGGTGTGTGAGCACACATACATGATGGCGGGAGAAAACAGTCATTACTGGTTTGAATCATCGACTTCTCTTTCCCGCTCGCAAATTTTGGAAGTTGATAAACTCATTTTATAACATTTGGCACTTCCTAGACGTAAAGAATCATTTATCATGGCATAAATAAAAAGAGGCAGTTCTGTAAATGTTGCATTGGCACGTGAAGCTCAGCTTCTTTTCAGGAGCACAAGATACAGTTACCGCTGCTGATTTCTTTTGGGCAAACATTGTGCAAGGGACCATGCAGAGCACTGGTCATTGCCCAGGACAGTCTGAAGATCTGCAAAAAGGCAAGAAGGGGGAGTGAATGGAAGCATGGGTGTACCCAGCGCGCGACAGGGGGCAGCTGCCCCCCCTAGAAGCAGGGCCAGCGCAGCCATGGGCGAGAGCGGCGCTGCCGGCGGGGCTGGTGGGCAGAGGCGGAGGCGGAGCACAGCCCGGCGGAGGGTGAGTTTGGCGTTCCCGCCCACCGCGCTGCGCCCTCCCTCCAGCTCCCCGTCGCGCCCTCCGGCAAGGCCAAGCGTGGTGGGGAACCAGAGAGCGCAACAGGAAGCTGGAGGGCGCAGCGCAGCGGTTGGGAACGCTGAACTCGCGCTCTGCTGTGCTGTGCTCTGCCTCCGCCTCTGCCCACCAGCCCCGCCGGCAGCGCCGCTCTCGCCCACGGCTGCGCGCTCCGCCGGGGTCCTGGCCATAGTGCACCGGGGGCAGCCCGGCAGGCCAGAGCGAGCGGCTGCCCTGGCTGCGTGCTGTCAGGGGAGCCCCGGCGGCTCTGACTGCAAAAAGCTTTGTGGCGCTTAGGTGAGACCGGAGTCAGTTTCACCTGGGCTCCGTAGCCCCGCCCACGTTCCCACTTTGTGGCCCCTCCCCTCCCATGCCTTGGCCCCGCCCCTGCCCCCCAGTTTTGATCCTGGGTACGCCCCTAAATGGAAGCAAGCTCCTTCTCTGGCTGATGGATGGGGCCAAATTGCCTTCCCCCTTTCCATGATGTCATTTCTGAGAGGCAGGAGGAGGAGCCTCCCAGTGGTCCAAGGTTGCCAGGGCAGAGGGTTCACTTCCCAGAGCAGGGTTCCCCACTGAACCAGGCAGAGGGCCTTCTCGGTAGTGGCGCCCACCCTATGGAACACCCTCTCATCAGATGTCAAGGAAATAAACAACCACCTGACTTTTAGAAGACATCGGAAGGCAGTCCTGTTTAGGGAAGTTTTTTAATGTTTGATCGTGTTTTTAATATTCTGTTGGGAGCTGCCCAGAGTGGCTGGGGAAACCCAGCCAGATGGGTGGGGTATGTATGTATGTTTGTACCGTGTTTCTCATATTATAAGACATGTCTTATATTTATTTTTTCCTCAAAAAAACACACTATGGCTTATTTTCAAGGGATGTCTTTTTTTTCCCTCCTCCTCCTGCCACGGCCGGCATTGCTGCTGCGCCTAACACTTTGTCTTATTTTTGGGGTATGGCTTATATTCCTGAATGCTTAAAAATCCTGCTATGGCTTATTTTATGGGTATGTCTTAAAATATGAGAAACAGGGTATGTACCAGTATGTGTAAATGAATACCCCCTCATGCAGTAATCTGAAGGCCCCCCCCAACAGGTTTTTTTATGGTGCAGGGGAGATCACTTTTCCTCCTCCTATCCTCCATTTGCAGGAGCCAAGAGCACCTCATTCCAGGAGCTGTGGCTCTCTGGACCCTGATATCAGTAGGTATAACTTCTCGGCAGATGCTTTAAAATGTAACAGGAGAAATTGTGGTGGGTAATCAAAACCAGACCTGGAGGAAAGTAAAAGAGATGTTTCAAGCCAACATGCTTGAAGGAGACAACAGCTGCAGAAGGCAAATGTCCCTCTGATATCGTTCATAGTCAGATCAAAATTAATTGATTATTAATTCCTTACTAAAGGGAAGTCAGCGGAACATTCAGGTAATTGGGCTATAAATATGCATATTCAGTAGCTTTTGAGCCCTTCAAGTATTTGATTACAATGTTGTAAGAATGCTAGCTGAGGCTGGAAAGCCCAAAGGCTCAAATGCCTGCATTGCTTCACTTCAAAGAAAGTGGGAAAGAATCCAGTTCTCAGATTTTAAATTAATTTCACTTCGTTAAATCAAAAGGGGATACACAGTCTCATCTGATGGCAATTGGCCAGTGACACTGACTCCATGTATACTGTCTAGAATACTCGAGACCAGTGAAGAGACGCAGTTAGATTGCCATTTTGAAGTACTAAATACCTTTTTGGCTAATGACAAATGAATTTGCGGAAGTAGGCGGTGGGGAGACATCTTGATACAGAAACGCATGCCTGACCTGAGTTTTCTAAACATTTTTTTGAAATAAACCTTTGTATTTGATGAGGTCAAAACTGGGTGACCGTAGGGAAGGCAGGCAAGCAGGTTGATGAGAGATAAGAAGGACTACATCATGGCTTGAGTGCTGTCCATCTAAAGCAAGTGCTGATCCCCTCAGGAAACCCAGCCAAATGGGCAGGGTATGTATAAATAAATAAATAAATAAATAAATAAATAAATAAATTGCTCCAATGCAGGATGGTCCAACCTCTCAGGCCAAGTGGGCCGCAGGAATTCTTTGACACAGAACCTGCAGGCCACACACTGAAATAAAGCTACAGGGAACCAGGCAGAGGGCCTTCTCGGTAGTGGCACCCGCCCTGTGGAATGCCCTCCCATCGGAGGTCAAGGAGATAAACAACTACCTGACATTTAGAAAACACCTAAGGGCAGCCCTGTTTAGGGAAGTTTTTAATCTGTGATATTTTAATGTATTTTGTTATTTGTTGGAAGCTGCCCAGAGTGGCGGGGGAAAACCCAGCCAGATGGGCGGGGTATAAATAATAAATAATAATAAAATAATAATACCATATCCTAAATTAAAGTGTTTGCAATGTAGTTAATATTATTTAATATACACAATTAATATATTTAATTAAATACACAATCAACAATTTTAACATATTTATTTATTAAACAGATGAGAACCATTCTTTTTTTAAAAAAAAAGTGACGAGGAAGAAGAAGAAGAAGAAGAAGAAGAAGAAGAAGAAGAAGAAGAAGAAGAAGAAGAAGAAGAAGAAAGCTGCTGGGTGTGAGGGGAGTTGCTGGATGCAGGCAGGACTCTGAGCTGGAAAGAAAAACAGGAGAGGGAGAAAGCAAGGGAGTTCTTACCAGCTCTCTGCAGTGCTGGGCAGAATGTCGTGGGCCAGGAGTTAGCTGAAGGGGGAGAAGGCAGAATAATTCCAACTGCAGCTGATCAATCTTCGAGGACAGAAGGAGATCACACACACACACACACACACACACACAGAGAGAGAGAGAGAGAGAGAGAGAGAGAGAGAGAGAGAGAGAGAGATTTGTAAATGGGTATGCAGTATATAAATGAATGTATTAAATAATAACAATCTTACTATAATGTGCAAAAGGACTTCAGATTTATTGCTGAATTTCTAAATAAAAACTCATTTACATGTCCCAATGCGTAGATCTCCAAGTGCTATAGCATTTGCCGTGCTTCCATTATATCACATAGATGACCAAAGGGAGGGGGAAAGAATACATCCATTAGTTCTCCCCACCAACTCCACCTCCAACCCACCAGCTACTTTCACAGATTGTGTGGAAAATCAGGACCCATCTTTGCATGCAGTTCACTCCTGATGCCTTCAGTTTGTGATCCACCAAGCTGAAGATACTTTGCCAACCATACATAGTGCTTGCCAAGCATTTGATAGACATACACCCAAGACTATTTTTGCAGATCCAGGCAGCCAATTATTTTAAGATTAATTAACACACTCATTTCTAATGTGTTAGCCAAGACATGTTAACATATTAAGTTTACCTGTTAATCGGTCTTATGATAGCTTGGCCCAACGTGGATCACCATATCCTGAAGGATTTTCCAAAGCAGATTGTTGAGGATCTGGTGAATCATGATCTCAATGACCATTGGACCATTCTGAAAATCAGCTCAGCACACACAATATGGTTGGGGTTCAGCTTATTTGGGGTGGGGTTAAGCTTATTTGGATCTCAACGCTTATTTTATTACTATATTTCTGTCCCACCTTATATTCGAGGAGACGGACATCGTTCTTCTCTCCTTATTTTATCCACACAACAATTCCATGTGACAGGTTAAGCTAAGAAGTCCGTTATTGGCCCAAGGTCACCCAGTGAGCTTCTGGTGATGGGGATTTCAACCCACGTCTCACTCCAAAATTCTGACCAATGTAAGATGCAACTACATGAACTAGCTCTTTCCTTTATTGATTAAAAGAGACTAAACTGGCTTCAATCCAAGCTCTTGGTTATTAAGGAGAATGGCATTATCACATTATTGTCTCCAGGGTTCACTTAACTTTGTCAAATGGAATCTTGAAGATGGAAACACAACAGCTAATTATGTTGTCAACACAGCAGATATCGAAAAGTGAAATGAAGTTAAAAGCTTTTCACCTCTGAGAGCTTGAGTTGATTTCTTGTTTATATCATGAGTGAAAACAAGTAGTTATGTGTGAACCTACACACTTTCAGGCTCCCATTACAATTCATCCATCAAATAAACAAATACATACTTCTAACAGGAAATGCCAGTTAGGTTGCTTAAGGAACGCTGTTAACATTACTATAGGGTCAAATCATGTCAGATGTTACACCTGAGTTTCTAACATTGGCACTTCAGTGAACATTGAATGCATAATATACCATCAACAGTGTCCACGTAGTCACTTTGTACGGCTATATTTCAAAAAGACGTACTCTCAAGTTGCTAAACTCAAAACTCAAGTAGTTATTCTTATAACTGTATAATGATGTAGCATAGTGGCTAAGGTTTATTACATGTTTATCATCTTTCTCCAAGGGGCAAAATAAGATCTACATAACTCCCTACTCCCTTAGCCTCATAACAGCCCTTTGCTGCAGATAAGGTAGAGAGAGCAGGATTTTGAACCTGTTTTTCTCCCTTTCAAATCCCTATGTTGAATATGAATCCTATAATGGAGGAGGCACATGAAGAAGGGCCTCAGAAGATGATCTCACGGTCCGGGTAGGTTCCTATGGGGAGAGGCAGTCCTTGAGGTATTGTGGTCCTGAGCTGTTTAAGGCTTTATAGTTCAAAACCAGCACTTCGAACTGGACCCGGAAACTAATTCGTAGCCAGGATCGGTGTAATACATTCAAACTGTCTTGCCCCAGTGAGCAACTTGGCTGCTGAATTCCTGCACTAGCTGAGGTTTCCATTTTCAGAGGCAGCCCTACGTATAACACATCGCAGTAATCTAACTGCAAGTGAGGTTACCAGAGCATAGACAACAGTAGTTATGTCATCCCTGTCCAGATAAAGGTGCAGCTGGGCCACCAGCTGAAGCTGATGGAAGGCACTCCACATCACTGTGACAGCAAAGGACCCAGGAATACCCCCAAGCTAAGTACCCGCTCCTTCAGAGAAAGTGTAACCCCATCAAGAGCAGGCAACCTCCAGTCATCAGGTCTAGGGAACCACCCACTAGCAGTGCTTCAGTCTTATCTGGGTTACATTTGAATTTGTTGGCTCTCATCAAGTCCAAAACCAGGAGCTACGTTTGGCCCTTTCAATGAGCATTAAGGAACACACAACCCTGGTGATGAAGAAGATTGATTTACCACATACTGGACCTGAAAATTACAATCTAGCATCGTTTCTTATATCCCATTAGGCTTTAGAGCATAAGTCACAATGATATATTCTTTTTTTTTTTTTAAAATATTTTTATTAATTTTCCAAGTCACAATGATATATTCTGACAGTGGACTACCCTTTTCAAAAGCATAAGGGCCTACCTAAGTGTTGACAGTGGATGTTGATTGTAATGAAAATTCCCTATCTCTGAAGAAGGAGGCTGCAGCCTATGGACATTTTATGTTTTAAAGATAATTAACATGTTAGCCTCTAAGGAGCTACTATCTAACTCTCCCAGGGTTGTAGCCTTGAGTCCGATTCTCACTTTCACATCAAAATAGATCAAGCACTTGGAGGGGAGACTCAAATTGTGCCCAGTGAGCTCACTTCCTGCAAGGGGCATAGCATAGGGATGTTTCTGAGGTGCTGGCTCTACACACTTTTTTGGGGGGGGGGCGCTACTCATGCCACCCTGCCAGCCCTGTGCCACTATGCGATGTTGGGATCTAATCTGAATGATTCTCCGTGAATCATGCAGCTCAGATCCCAGCATTGCAAAGTGGCTCAGGGTTGGTGTCAGTGTTGATGGTGAGGGCTGGGCTGGCGTGGCAGGCTCCATTCACCCTCTGTGACCCATGCCTGCCCTGGGTGCCTGCAAACCACGCTATGCTGCTGTTTTATGCTTCCATATCTTCAGTGGAAAATATGAAGTGAGTTCTGTATGCAGAGGTATGAGTGCTTGTTCATGTTCATATGAGTTCTGTTCATGCATATAACCCTGTCTTCATCTTCAACCTCCAAAGAATGTGCAGAAGATGTGGGTGGTGTTAGCAAGCATTATCCCACCTCCCTAAGTCATGTGTTCAGCCAACATTCTTGTGAAACTGAGACTAGGGCTTCTGCTGTGGAGAGCTGGAGGTGGATAACAGTGACCTGATTTAGACTCAGCCACTAAATTCAACAAAAGATTGAGGTATCCTGTGCTTGGCAGGGCTGAGATGAAAACTGCAAAAAAAATTGTTTCGGACAAGTGATCTTTTGTCACTCAAAAATCATTTAAGAAGACTATCTTTTCACATAGTTATGGTTCATTTCCTAAAGAATCCCAGGCAGACACCCCAGTTCTGAAAAAACCCACATAGGTTCAGATCTTCTCATTAATTTCAGATGGGACTGAATCCCTGAAAGTGTTTGGGCAGAGGGCCAGAGTCACACATAATATCATGATGGCGGGGATAGCAAATAACAGAGCAGAAAAAGTACCTTTTATCATACTTCAACACTGAACAATACCAGGACCAAAACATGGCCGGAAAAACAGCTTTGGAGATTGTGTGTGTGTGTGTGTGTGTGTGTGTGTATGCGCGCGCGTGTTTTTTCTTTTTTCTTGGTTGGATTTCCAATGTCTGAATAAATTTGAGGGCAGTACAATTTACAGTACAAAAATGCAAAATTTCTTATTTAACTTCACATATTAATGTCACTTCCTATGCATCATCAAGACAGATCTGTAAATGTGAGAATACAGCATTGATTTTATGATGGTTTGGGAGGGCGCCTTAAAAAAAAAAAGGTTAACTTTTCAGCTTGATATTATTTTAGTATTTACCAGTCTGTATTGTCTTAGATGTCATCTTGGCAAAGGGCTCCTAAACAACTGCCACTTTTAGCACTGCTGCCAAAAGGCCCCCTTTCACAATAAAGCATGCTGAGCTTTGGCAGGAAATCAATAAAGTGAAAATCTGTTCTCATCATCCATACATTTACCATCACAATCAACAATCAAAGGCAAGACCTGGGTTCTTTATCCACAGGCTCCAGCCTCCCAATTTTCTCCTATGAAAGGCAGCATAAATTAGAACCCTTGGTTCCTGTTAGCTGGGCTTAATGGGTATGATTTATGAACCCATTAAATGAGGTTATGTAAATTGATCCTTAAGCAGAATGCTAGTACACAGGTGACAGGTGCAGTACATATGAATGATGAGTCCACAAGGGTTCTGCACAAATCAAATTTCAGAGACATTCTCTTTTAAGAAGGAGAAATATGTTGTCAACAAGGAAGTGATTTAAATACTGCCCTGGGTTTGACAGCAATTATGCTTTTTATCTTAATTGCGGCAAACCATATAAATTCTAATAGGAAATAAATTAGTCATTTGCCCATTAATGACAAGGGGTGAAGACAAGAATGGCTGCAATCCTTTAAAAGGCATTTTGCTGGTAGGATTTAGGCTTCCATCAGGAGTTCACATAGGCAAACAAATACAAACTTTAACTTGAGAGTAGTAAGTCTAGATTGTAGCAATGCAGGAGAAAGCCAATTTGTGGTAAAAGAAGCATTTCTGGAGAGGATCAAATAACATTTTCTGAAGGAAATGTTTTGATCTCAGGAGCATGTTCTAAAATGAAGGCAACATTTGGTAGAGCAGTTAGGTGAAAGTTAGACCACTTTAGCAAGATTGAATTGATAATGAAAACCAACCAAATGAATTAACTGGGGATTGTCTCCACTTCCATTTTTTTTCCACCGGGCAGAGTGAGAGAAATAAGAGAAGTGACACAGGTTCCTCTGCAGCAAATTCTGCTCGTGCCGAAGTTTTGCTAGCACAGATTTTGATCTATAGCTGTGAAAACAAAGAGTCAATATGAAATGGTAAATATTAATTATCTGATTCTGAACTGTTTGTTGTAAATCTAGCAGGGGAAGTCTCAATCCTGTTTGCTCATCACATTGGACCCTCTTATTAGTTTTCTGTATACTCACTACAACTATACAGCATTTGACTCCTGGAATATTAAGGTTGCAGTCCAGTGTTCTGGCAGGGCAGGAGGGCGAGTAGAATAAGAATGCAGCTCTGTGACTTTTTTTTTTTACTTCATAAACAATGAACAGGCATCAGCTCCCCCTTCAGAAAGTGGGTTTGGTTGGAAGGGTAGCAGGTTTCAAATTGAATAAATCAAAAACCAAAGTATTAGATAAAAATTTGAATATTGAGGAGAGAGAAAAATTGCAAGAAGCAACTGGTCTATCTTTTGTTAAGAAAGTGAAATACCTTGGTGTTAATATGACTTCTAAAAATTTGAATCTGTTTAAAGATAATTATGTGAAATTGTGGAATGAAGTTAAGAAAGATTTAGAAATTTGGACCAAATTGAAATTGTCTCTGTTGGGCCGTATAGCAACTGTTAAGATGAATGTATTGCCAAAAATGTTGTTTATGTTTCAATCATTACCAATAATTGAAAAGCTGGATTGTTTTAAGGAATGGCAAAAGGTGCTATTGAAATTCATATGGCAAGGGAAGAAGCCAAGAATTAAATATAAGATACTGACAGATGATAAACAAAGAGGAGGCTTCTCCCTGCCTGATCTTAAAATCTACTATGAAGCAGCTGCCTTTTGTTGGTTGAAAGATCGGTTCACATTGGAAAATTCAGATATTTTGGATTTAGAAGGTTATGACAATGTATATGGTTGGCATGCATATGTATGGTATGACAAAGTAAAGGCCCACAGAGGCTTTAAAAGGCATATAATTAGAAATTCATTGTATAAGGTTTGGTCCAGATATAAAGATTTATTAGAAAGGACCTCTGGAGGCCAAGGCTCGTAAAAGGTTAAACACGGAGACCGGTTGGCCGAAATATAGAGATTTATTGATTGAAGATGGAGACCAATTTAAGTTAAAAACATATGAGGAGTTGAAAGGTAAATTAGATGATTGGCTCCAATATCACCAGATAAATGAAGTGTTTAAAATGGACAGAGTAGTTGGTTTTCAAACAGAGAAGTCAAAGGTGGAAACAGAATTATTAGAACCTAAGACGAAAATACTTTCCAGAATGTACAAACTGTTGCTAGAGTGGCATACGAAAGATGAACAAACAAAAAATGCTATGATTTTGTGGGCAAAAGATGTGGGACATAACATCATGATTGAGGAATGGGAAAAATTGTGGCATGAGAATATTAAGTTTACTGCGTGTAGTTTATTAAAGGAAAATATAATGAAGATGATGTATAGATGGTATCTTACACCAGTAAAATTAGCAAAGATATACCACAACCATGATAACAAATGTTGGAGATGTAAGAAAGAAGTAGGCTCATTTTATCACATGTGGTGGACATGTCCACTAGTGAATGACTTCTGGAATAAGATTTATAATGAACTTAAGAAAGTGTTGAAAAACACATTTGTTAAGAAACCAGAAGCATTCCTAGTGGGCATTGTAGGAAAGGAGATCCTCAAGAAGAAGGTATCTTTTTTTATGTATGCCACCACAGCAGCAAGACTTCTGATAGCTAAATACTGGAAGCAACAAATATTACCAACGATTGATGAGTGGCAGATGAAGATGATGGAATTTATGGAACTGGCTGAGATGACCGGACGAATCCGCAACCAGGGAGAAGAAGCGATGGAAGAAGAATGGAAAGATTTTAAATTTTATTTAAAAAAGTATGCTAAAGTAATATTTTAGATTAGAAATTAAGTGGTAAATAAAACTGTGGAATATGTGAAGATGTTATTTAGAAGGGAAAAAAGAGAGGCTTTTAAAAGGTGATTATTTGGATATAGAATTTGCTATTTAGAAATGTATATAAGAACCACAGGGACGGGAACCCGAGGAGGTCCCAATTTACACTGTGAGGAAGATAAGATGTAATGCTTTATACGTTTTTGTTCTTTGTTTCCTTTTTGTATTTTGTATTTGTCTTTTTTTTCTTTTATTGTCTCAAAAAAATTGTTAATCTTTTTTTGGAAAATTAATAAAATATTAATATATATATAAAAAACAGAAAGTGGGTTTGGGAAGGAATACTTCTGAATATTATTTGGAACTGTGAGGATAATGGTGTGGTTGCAATTTATTGCAAAATGGTGCGTGAGGAAGAGTTGTAAGATGTTGGGAAGGGTTGGCCTACAGCGGAATCATAGCCCATAGTTAGGGGATTGTGTGTGAGAGAAAGAGCAAGTCATTTGGAAGACCTGGTGGTTGAAAAGCAAGATACAAAACAAATATTTGATCATACCACCATGATGTGCTACATTACTAAAAGTAATTAAGAGGAATTTGCTACATCAGAAATATATCATCTGCATAGTTAACTGCAGGCTGATTAATGTGGACTCATCTCTATAATAAATGCCACCTGGAGAAGCAGGTTCTTCCTTTCCTATATTATAAGCATCTCATCTGCTCAGAATTCTGGAAAGAACTCACAGGGCAAAGGATGGACATTGCTGTTCACCATCCTCTCCCCACTGGGCTGAACAAATGTTCTATCTCACAAAAAATGTTCTTTGACGCTCTTGACTTAGGCTACATATACACCATACCGTACCTTTATAGCACATTCAAAGCACATTTTCCCTGCAAAGAATTCTGGGCATTGTAGTTTACCTAGGATTGCCATATTTCAAACACTGAAAATCTGGACAGAAAAGTTGTTGAGCTTTTTGGCAAAAGAGCCGTTCTTGACCCATTTTTATGGAAAATGTACATACGTCTGGATTTTCCCAGACATTTCGCCAATTTCCGCCCGGGAAATTCCAGACATATGGCAACCCTAATTTTACCCCTCCCAGAGTTGCAGTTCCCAGCAATCCTTAACAAACTACACTGTCCAGAATTCTCCTTGGTATATAGCTGCCAAGTTTTCCCTTTTCTTGCGAGGAAGCCTATTCAGCATAAGGGAATTTCCCTTAAAAAAGGGAGAACTTGGCAGCTATGCCTTGGTAGTGACACCCTCCCTGTGGAACACCCTCCATTCAGATGTCAAGGAGATAAAGAAATGCACAACTTTTAGAAGAAATCTGAAGGCAGTCCTGTATCGGTAGGTTTTAAACACTTGATGTTTTATATTTTTAGATAAGCTGTAAGCTGCCCAGAGTGGCTGGGGAAACCCAGCCAGATGGGCGTAGTAAAAATAAAATTATTATTATTATTATTGAGAAAGTATGTGCTTCAAATGTGGTTTAAAAGTATTGCCCTGCATTATTGTCACATGGTGCAGTGCCTGTGACTAAGTTCTCTCATCGCTTTTTCACCCATTAGAAAGGAATCCTTCCACTACTCTGGTAAGAGAGGAGCTCCTAGGTACCTAGTGTACAGCTCAGAGAAAATTTTCAGTTTGCGCTGCACCAGTTTAGTTTTACATCTGGCCTATGTTAGCTTTACTTGTGTAGTGACCTGGTTTGGGGAAGCATGTGGTGGGAGAATGAGCGTATATTAGCCCTTCTGTGAACATCTTTTGCAGTGCATGGTTTAAAATAGATAGATAGATAGATAGATGGATAGATAGATTCCTCCCCAACCTTATGATGCTTTTCTTTTGCAGAACGAAATAGCAGATGGGTGAGAAGAAACTTGCTTCCAGTAATGCACCTGCCTGCTTTGAGTATGGCACGTGATATTTAGATATTTAGACATTTCAGGGCATCTCACTATATTCGAAAAAGGAATAAAATGATTGATTCAGTTGCAAGAATGTTCAAAGATGAAAATAGCTAGCCTTTATGGCAGGTGCGAGCAAATTTTGTTCCTGTCAAAGGTCACATTCTCTTAGGGGACATTCTGCCAGGAGCCCTCAGGGAAAAGTGGGTAGTCAATCACTCACTTTCTTTCTTTCTACTCCCTAATGGGTGTAGCCAGGGGGGCATGTGCCCCCCAAATCAATAAAAATCAATAGAAATACACAACTAACTGAGTTTCTGCCGCCCCCCAACAAAAATCCTGGCTATGCCTCTGTTCTCCCTCCCTCTGCCACCCTCTTTCCCTCATTTCCCCCTCTTTGACATCCACATGAAAGAAGGCTAACTTGTTGCTGGACTCTGACTCTGACATTCAATGGTCAGGGATGATGGGAGTTGTAGTCCAACAGCATCTGGAAGGCCACAGGTTTCCCACCCTGTTTTAGGGTGTTGCAATTTGATGAACACAACATCAAGAGGCCCATCAAGTTATCCATTCGTGAATTAGGCCCAGGGCTGCATGAAGTTAAGCCAGGGCCCACAGTTGCCCGCCTCCGCTTTAAGGTAACACAGTGTATATTGTATTGTATAAATATGGAAGTGGAATGGCAAAGAGTCTATGACTCAGGAGTCACGAAATCCTTCTACACAACTCAAGGACTCAAATGAGAATTCAGATAAAGTAAGCTAAACAGGCCTTAGACGTTGTTCCATATTATAAAAAATATGTATCTGTACAGGTTAAAACTTCATATCTCCTCAACCTGTTCAGTGGCTTTTCATTTCCTGCTTGCACACACATACAAAAAAAACAATAACAGTTTAACTTTGTTCAAGCATCAGGCATCAATTGCTAATTGAATTAGCCTCTGCTATTGTATTTGAGTTCAATAGCGATTCCCTTCAAGGTTCAGCTACTTGTTTGGGCATTGTTCTCACATGTAGCTCACTGCAGCATTTCCTCCTTCACAGGAGCTGTCATTTTTATTTCTGGGGAGAGGACCAACGAGAGTGGGCCCTGGAGTGCCTACTCTGGTTTGGAAGGACTGGAATGCAAAAGAGAGGCGGTGAGAGAGGGCTGGATGTGCGGTGCTGCTTGAGAGCAAATATTGCTCCTGTTCTACTCTTCAACACAATGAATAGCTTAATATGAATTTACTATAGGAAGAAAAACAGTGGCCATTTCATTTTAAATCTAGGTGCTTTGAGGAGTAAATTATTCTTGTTGATGGGAAAAACTGTAAAACTACTGAAGGAGTGAAATAATACATTGAAAACAGAAGGATCCCAGCCAAACTGCATGCAATCCTAACAGTGAAATCCTATCCGTGTCGACTTAATAGCACAGAGTTCTTTCTGTTGGCTTCAACTGGTGGCCAAGCTGTGCCCCTATCTGGATAGGGATGGCCTAACTTCTGCTATGCTGAAGCCAGCTTGGAAATTGCAGCTGATGCCCAATTCAGTGGCCCGATTGTTGACTGGGACAGGATTGTCTGAATATACCTATATTGGCATGACTGCACTGACTCCCAATTGCCTTACGCGACTTAGGACACCAGTACCTCAAGGGCCGCCTCTCCTCACATGAACCAAACCAGACCCTGTGATCACCATCTGAGTTCCTTCTTTATGAAGGAACATCCATAGGATGTTTGGAGGCTGGCAACACGAGAACTGGTCTTTTCGGTGGTGGCTCCCGCTTGTGGGTTGCCAGCGGGCATGTGTGACGCCATCTTTATCCAGTTTCAAGCACCAGGCAAACAATTTTCTCTTTACCCAGGCTTTTGGTCCTTAATTTGAAAAGTGGCATTGTGGCTTCTTTTAGCAGGGTGGGAACTGAAGTCCTGCCTTTTACACATAGAGCTGTGTTTTTAGGTTTTTTTATTGTTGTTCTTAATGGGTTTTAATGTTTGTTGCTATGGGTTACTCTGTAAGAAAAGTGACTAACAAATATAATTACATCAACCAACCGCACTGTGAGCAGGAGGGTTCAATCTTGCTGGGGGCTGCTTTGCAAATCAGAATCCTGCACGCAGCTTGTTCCCTGCAGGACAATGTGCAGGATTCTGATTTGCAAAGCAGCCCCCAGCAAGATTGAACCCTCCTGCTCACTTTTCAGGATGAAAATCTATTCCCCCCCACACAAAGGGGCCTAAATTTTCAGCAAATGCCCAGTCAATAAATGGGTGGTGGTTTTGCTTCAGTGCTCTCCCCACAACCACCACACAAGTTTCCACAGTGCTACAAGCCCTCCAGCAGAATTGTGGCATCTCATATGATAACAAGAATGCTCTCCAAAGATAATTATACTCTCGTCAGACCTGTGCATATGTATTTATGTCTCCCCACCCTTTTTGTGCCACTGCGCACATGCTTTAAACCAATTTCCAGATTTTTGAAGACCCTGAAAGACCTTTGCATCAACCTCCATTATTTAAGATAGGGTTTCACCTTGTTTTATGAAAACTGCATTGGAAGGTCAAGGAATCCACTTAAGAGACTGTGTGTGGCTGCAGAGGGGGAGGGTACACCTGTTTGAGCCAAATGGGTTTTGCTCTGTTTGCATTCAGGTGTGTGTGTGTGTTTCTGCAGTGGGCACTGGTCCATTGATGCAACTAGGCAAAGCCCCACCCACATCATCCTGTCCTTAGTCAACCCCCACCTGCCTGCCTGCTAACTTGCAGCCAGTCCAGGGGGAGTGGCAGCTTCCTATTTAATTCCAGTGCTGTCCTTGTAGAATTGAGCAGGGAAGAAGATGAGAACAAAACTAGAATAAGTTGGTTTTACCTGTCACTTACTGCTGGTCTCTCTGCCTGCTATCCTGTTGTTGTTGTTGTTTAGTCGTTTAGTCGTGTCCGACTCTTCGTGACCCCATGGACCATAGCACGCCAGGCACTCCTGTCTTGCACTGCCTCCCGCAATTTGGTCAAACTCATGTTCGTAGCTTCGAGAACACTGTCCAACCATCTTGTCCTCGGTCGTCCCCTTCTCCTAGTGCCCTCAATCTTTCCCAACATCAGGGTCTTTTCCAAGGATTCTTCTCTTCTCATGAGGTGGCCAAAGTATTGGAGCCTGAGCTTCAGGATCTGTCCTTCCAGTGAGCACTCAGGGCTGATTTCCTTAAGAATGGATAGGTTTGATCTTCTTGCAGTCCATGGGACTCTCAAGAGTCTCCTCCAGCACCATAATTCAAAAGCATCAATTCTTCGGCGATCAGCCTTCTTTATGGTCCAGCTCTCACTTCCATACATCACTACTGGGAAAACCATAGCTTTAACTATACGGACCTTTGTCGGCAAGGTGATGTCTCTGCTTTTTAAGATGCTGTCTAGGTTTGTCATTGCTTTTCTCCCAAGAAGCAGGCGTCTTTTAATTTTGTGACTGCTGTCACCATCTGCAGTGATCAAGGAGCCCAAGAAAGTAAAATCTCTCACTGCCTCCATTTCTTCCCCTTCTATTTGCCAGGAGGTGATGGGACCAGTGGCCATGATCTTGGTTTTTTTGATGTTGAGCTTCAGACCATATTTTGCGCTCTCCTCTTTCACCCTCATTAAAAGGTTCTTTAATTCCTCCTCGCTTTCTGCCATCAAGGTTGTGTCATCTGCATATCTGAGGTTGTTGATATTTCTTCCGGCAATCTTAATTCCGGCTTGGGATTCATCTAGTCCAGCCTTTCGCATGATGAATTCTGCATATAAGTTAAATAAGCAGGGAGACAATATACAACCTTGTCGTACTCCTTTCCCAATTTTGAACCACTCAGTTGTTCCATATCCAGTTCTAACTGTAGCTTCTTGTCCCACATAGAGATTTCTCAGGAGACAGATGAGGTGATCAGGCACTCCCATTTCTTTAAGAACTTGCCATAGTTTGCTGTGGTCGACACAGTCAAAGGCTTTTGCATAGTCAATGAAGCAGAAGTAGACGTTTTTCTGGAACTCTCTAGCTTTCTCCATAATCCAGCGCATGTTTGCTATTTGGTCTCTGGTTCCTCTGCCCTTTCGAAATCCAGCTTGCACTTCTGGGAGTTCTCGGTCCACATACTGCCTAAGCCTGCCTTGTAGAATTTTAAGCATAACCTTGCTAGCGTGTGAAATGAGCGCAATTGTGCGGTAGTTGGAGCATTCTTTGGCACTGCCCTTCTTTGGAATTGGGATGTAGACTGATCTTCTCCAATCCTCTGGCCATTGCTGAGTTTTCCAAACTTGCTGGCATATTGGGTGTAGCACCTTAACAGCATCATCTTTTAAAATTTTAAATAGTTCAGCTGGAATATCATCACTTCCACTGGCCTTGTTATTAGCAGTGCTTTCTAAGGCCCATTTGACTTCACTCTCCAAGATGTCTGGCTCAAGGTCAGCAACCACACTACCTGGGGTGTACGAGACCTCCATATCTTTCTGGTATAATTCCTCTGTGTATTCTTGCCACCTCTTCTTGATGTCTTCTGCTTCTGTTAGGTCCTTACCACTTTTGTCCTTGATTATGGTAATCTTTGTACGAAATGTTCCTTTCATATCTCCAATTTTCTTGAACAGATCTCTGGTTTTCCCCATTCTATTGTTTTCCTCTATTTCTTTGCATTGCTCATTTAAGAAGACCCTCTTGTCTCTCCTTGCTGTTTTTTGGAAATCTGCATTCAGTTTCCTGTATCTTTCCCTATCTCCCTTGCATTTTGTTTGCCTCCTCTCCTCCGCTATTTGTAAGGCCTCGTTGGACAACCATTTTGCTTTCTTGCATTTCCTTTTCCTTGGGATGGTTTTCGTTGCTGCCTCCTGTATAATGTTACGAGCCTCCATCCATAGTTCTTCAGGCACTCTGTCCACCAAATCTAAATCCTTAAACCTGTTCCTCACTTCCACTGTGTATTCATAAGGGATTTGATTCAGATTGTATCTTACTGGCCCAGTGGTTTTTCCTACTTTCTTCAGTTTAAGCTGGAATTTTGCTATAAGAAGCTGATGATCTGAGTTACAGTCAGCTCCAGGTCTTGTTTTTGCTGACTGTATAGAGCTTCTCCATCTTTGGCTGCAGAGAATATAATCAATCTGATTTCGATGCTGCCCATTTGGTGATATCCATGTGTAGAGTCGTCTCTTGTGTTGTTGGAAGAGAGTGTTTGTGATGACCAGCTTGTTCTCTTGACAGAACTCTATTAGCCTTTGCCCTGCTTCATTTTGAACTCCCAGGCCAAACTTGCCAGTTGTTCCTTTTATCTCTTGATTCCCTACTTTAGCATTCCAATCCCCTGTAATGAGAAGAACATCCTTCTTTGGTGTCATTTCTAGAAGGTGTTGTAGGTCTTCATAGAATTGGTCAATTTCACTTTCTTCAGCACCGGTAGTTGGTGCATAAACTTGGATTACTGTGATGTTAAAAGGTCTGCCTTGGATTCGTATCGAGATCATTCTGTCATTTTTGAGATTGCATCCCATTACAGCTTTTGCCACTCTTTTGTTGACTATGAGGGCCACTCCATTTCTACTACGGGATTCTTGCCCACAGTAGTAGATATGATAGTCATCCGAACTGAATTCGCCCATTCCCTTCCATTTTAGTTCACTGATGCCCAGGATGTCGATATTTATTCTTGTCATCTCATTTTTGACCACATCCAGCTTACCTCCATTCATGGTTCTTACATTTCAGGTTCCTATGCAATATTTTTCTTTACAGCATCGGACTTTCCTTTCGCTTCCAGGCATATCCGCAACTGAGCGTCCTTTCGGCTTTGGCCCAGCCGCTTCATCAGCTCTGAATCTACTTGTACTTGTCCTCCGCTCTTCCTCAGTAGCATGTTGGACGCCTTCCGACCTGAGGGGCTCATCTTCCAGCGTCATAACTTTTATATGCCTGTTGTCTTTGTCCATGGAGTTTTCTTGGCAGGGTTACTGGAGTGGCTTGCCAGTTCCTTCTCCAGGTGGATCACGTTTAGTCAAAACTCTCCACTATGACCTGTCCATCTTGGGTGGCCCTGCATGGCATAGCTCATAGCTTCTCTGAGTTATTCAAGCCCCTTCGCCACGACAAGGCATTGATCCATGAAGGGGCCTGCTATCCTACCAGTCTCAATGAACACCAGCCAACTGTTCTGTTGTCTTGCTTTTGGACAGGCATCATGGATGTAGCCAGGGGGGGACAGGGAGGGACAGCTGCCCCCCTAAATCAACAAAAATACATAAAAATACACAGTTAACTGAGGTTCCGTCCCCCACCCCACAGAAATCCTGGCTACGCCCATGACTTGCATTGTAGTAAATTGTAAAAAGGGAGAGAGTACCTTTTTCTTAGATCATGTTTGCTTCTCCTTTCCTTAGCTTACTTTGTGTTCACATGAGCATTCTGGGTGGGTTGAGGTGCTGAAAAGAGGGCAGCTAATTTTTGGCAACTCTATTTCCCTTTCCCTGGTGACCCAAGTTCGAATCCCTGCTCAGCCATGAAGCTCACTGGGTGATTGATCATGGGGGAGCCACCTCTTCTCTCAACTGAACCTACCTGGGTTATCAATGAGGATCCAGTAGTAAAGAACCATGTGCATTCCTTGGAGAAATGGCAGGAATAAATGCTATTAAATTAGATTATCAGTCATGGAGCAGTCTTGAATGAAAATACATGTACATTTGGTGGTTCCCTTTGTTTGTTTGTTTGAGGTAGTTCCCTAAACTACCGGTAAATAAATAAACAAGGTGAAAGTGACTATAAAGACGGGTAAACAGTTTCAGCTCAGCCCTACATAAGATACGTAAGCAGATGAGCTTTCATTTTAGATTCTTATTTCAGAAAATGTACTCCTCCTTTTCACTGAGCTGATTTAAGTGCAGCTTTCAAAGCCCATAATAGATTACTTTATTATCACATGGAATCAAAGCATTAGTACATGATTTGTACTAACTACTAAGGGATACAAGTCCTGTTCTCTTTGAAGCAAATGAAGGGTGCCTTTATTTTTAAACCTCTACCTTCCCCGTTACAATGTATCAAACGATCGGTTTTACTATCTTTAGGGTTAAGTGCACTCTTGTAATTTAAAATTAAATGATTTTTATTAAGCACTTTCACTAAATATCTACATGCTGCACAATTCCACTGATTAAGGATCATAACGCCTGGTAAAACAGCAACACCAAGAATTAGGGAAGCATTAGTGTAATGCATCTTGCCTTGCATGTGCAGACCTGTTTTTCAAGGAAACTCAACGGTGCCTGCTAGGAAATACTCCAACCGAATAAAAATATATGAGCCCTAGCAAGATTGCAAGGTACTGCAGGATAAGGTCACCTGTACTGCATGGAATCCAGCCTGCATTTTCGCATTGGGTTCTGTGCAGCTGCCACGCAAGTTCTGATGCAGTTTTTGTGGTTCAAAAGAAAATCAACCTTGGAGAAGCTCACACCTCTGGTGCCATTGTTGTATTCTCATTGGTATTAAAATGCAGAGCTGGCCCACCCATGAGGCAGGGTGAGGCGAGTGCCTCAAACAGCAGGATCCAGAGGGGCAGCAGATTCAGCTTTCAAAGAAGGCATCACCTGCTACGATGGAGGCCAGATCTGCTGCCTTCTTGGCACCTCCTCCTCCATGAAGTGGCCTCTGGATGAACAGAAGGTGCTGCTCCTCTCCTCCTGATGTTCCTATTGGCACATGTCTGTCTTGAGAGACAATGGAAGAGTGTGCCATTGGGAGTAAAGTCAATCCGTTGGCACTGGCGTAGCAAGGGGATTGCTGGGGGGGCCGCCCTGGGTGCCTCCCTGGAGGGGGTGACACTCGGCGCCCCCCGCAACTCCCAAGCCAAGCCTGGTAAAAAGCCTCGCTCGGTGCGGTGGCGGCGGCTGGCTTGCTCACTCACCTGCTTGGCCGGCGCCCACTTTGCTTCTTCCTTCCTGCTGGACGGAGCCGCAGAGGCAAGGAGACCTCGGCGGCGCAAGCAGTCGTTTGGTGGCAGCGCTGCTCCAGCGCCATATGTACGGTGCTGGGATCCTCTGCTCGCGGCTGCAGCCGCATGTAGAAGATCCTCCGTTCGTGGCTGCAGCCGTGAGCAGAGGATCCCGGCACTATCTGTATGGCGCTGGAGCACCAGCACTGGCAAACCGCTTAGTAGCGCGCATGTGCAGCGTCGCTACATACGGAGCGTTGTACATAGCGATGCCGCACATGCGCACTACGTAGCGACGCCCCGCCCCCGGGTGCACGTTATGTTTGCCGCTCCGGCTTCCTCCGCCACTGACCGTTGGAGAGTTACAGCACCTGCTGTGGCTGTAGAGACCAATACAGGTGATATATGTTTTGTAACGAGATTGCATGACTCTTGAACTGATGCTAATGTATGTTTATGCATTTATTTAATTTACATCCTTTCTTTTCTCCAAGTCATCTCCCCTATCCTATTATCACAACAATCCTGTGAGGTAGGTATGTCCAGGTAACTGGCCCAAGGTCACCCAGAGGGCTTCATGGCTGAGTGGGGATTTGAGCTTGTATCTTAGTCCCACACTCCAGTCATTGATAAAGCCACTGCTTCAGATTCTCTCACCTATAAAAAGAGATTGTGGTTCATCGCTTGTTTTCCAGAGCTGCACTGAAAATTAATTAGATTATGAACACGAAGTGCTTGAAAATCAAAAAGTGCTAACTATTGTTATCATCAGTTGTTGAGAAAGATTGGGCCATTCTTTGTTGCTCTTACAAATAAATGAAAACAAAAAAGCCACCATAATAAATACGAGACATTTCTCTATGGAAGGAAAAAGCGAGGAATAAAGAGCAATAACGTCTGCTGTTGTTTGCGCGTAGGGTACTGAATAATCTTTACGAAAAGAAACTAATCTTGAGAGAAGCTATCTTCGATAATAGTGCTAAGGTTATTGACAGGTCTGGCTATAAGTGCAGGTTCCATTTAGGTACATCAGGCACCGTGTATTCGCAGTGCATCTCACTGATGATTGCCCACCTGCAGAGACAGTGATAAGGCAAACTATGATTGTAGTAAAATGTAAACAGTTTCAAAAGGAAGAAAGGCAGGCTCAGAAGGGCTTATCCAGATGATCAGTAATAAGGTACGTTTGACACATTTTTAGTTTTAGCAGGGTCGTTCTGCAAACTCCCAGTCCAAAGGCAACAGCTAAATAGGCTGACCATGAGATTACGTTTGCTGCTTTTTAAAACACATGAGAGAGAGAGAGAGAGAGAGAGAGAGAGAGAGAGAGAGAGAGAGAGAGAGAGAGTTGCACAAAAGCATGAGACATGGATGGTGTGCATCTTTTGAGATATTGGATTATTGCACTGCACTCTGTACGGGGCTTACTTAACCTCACACTTCATCTGGAAGCTGCAGTTAGAGTAGAATGCATTTTATTGGACAGGGCAGGGCAGTTGTATTAACAAAATTTATTAACAAAAATTATGGTTAGGGATATAAAACATATACAGTGGTACCTCTACTTACAAATTTAATGTGTTCCGAACACACATTTGTAAGTCGAAAAAAATTGTAAGTCGAATCCCATAGGAATGCATTGGGAGAAAAAATTCGTAAGTAGAAGCAGCCCTATCTAAAAATTCGTAAGTAGAAAAAAATCCTATCTGAACAGCATCCAAGATGGCGGGCGGAGCTCCATTCGTAAGTAGAAACATTCGTAAGTAGAGTTATTCGTAAGTAGAGGTACCACTGTAGCTCAGAAAGCAGAAGCCAATGGAAAGGACCATAGGCAGGGGCGAAGGAAGGAGAACTGGCAACAGGTGGGGGGGGGGCAAACTGCCCGGCGGCACATGCGCGCACCGCTATGTAATGGAGGGATCCCACCGCCATCCGTACAGCACTTGAGCGGTGCCACACATGCGCCACCGGGCGGTTTGCCAAGGGTGCTGCTCGAGCACCGTACTGACGGCGGTGGGATCCTCTGCTTGGGGTTGCAGCGGTGGCGGAGGGATACTCTGCTCGTCGCCGCAGCATCCTGCCACCGTCCGTACGGCGCTCAAGCACCACCGTGCATGCATGTACATAGCCGCAGGACACATGCGGCGTATGTACGGCGCATAAGCATGCAGCGCCAGGCGGTTTGCCGATGGCGCCACTTGAGCACCGTATGGGTGGCGGCAGAGGGTGGAGCCGTGAGCGGAGGATCGTCCGCATGCTGCTGCGGTGGCGCAATGGCAGCGGCTCATGCCACTATGCCTGGGCGTAGTGGGGCAAGCCCCCCGCAGGGTGCCTTCTTGTCACCCCCCACAGAGATGGCACCCGGGGCGGATCGCCCCCCCTGCCCCCTTCCTCCGCCACTGACCATAGGTTAGATCCAGACTAAAGCTGCAATCGTAACCCCACTCATCTCAGAGTAAATAGCTTGACCTCTGAGCAGACATGGCTATGATTGCAAAAGTCTTGTTGAACTCCATTTAATCTAGATCCAAAGTTTATTAAATCAATTATCTTCTCTGAAATTATTGGGAAACCCAAAACAAATGGAAGAAGCACATTTTAATTTTTAATTAATAGTTTTTAAATTCTGCAATGGTTTTGTAGCACAGGCACATATGATTCTCACTAGTATGTGTAATTTGTGATTAGTTTATCACATCAGAGCAAAGACAAAACGTATTTCCCATACAATAGCCTGCCTAATTGGAGATCTCTAAGATGACCATGCTCATTTGATATCTACAAAGATTTCCTACTGTGCATCACATTTGCTCTTAATAATGCCTGATAGCAGCAGATTATAACCAAAAGAAATTCCAACAAGATAATTAATTTACAGTGGTTCAACAATCACTACAAGGGCGTCAATAATGTTCATTTATGAGCAGGATGAGTCACCTAATTAGTTAATTGAAATTGGGCCTTATTGCCATTCTCTTGTTCTTGGTTTGAGACCATGCTCGACAATGAATAAATATATATGAATACCAATTAACTCACATGGAAAGGCAGAAAGTCCAGATTTAACAATAGAGTGTAGTCTATATAGGGTTGGCAACTGGCCACAAAAATCCCTGCCAGGCAGGTTTTTAGATTTGGGGGCAAATTGCCTGAAAAACAGAGGCAATGTTCTCTCTGTGTGTGTTTTCCCCTCAGCCATCTCTCCTCCCCATAAAATTTAAGTGAACAGCTAGCTTTTGTCCTGGGGTCAGTCAGTGGACCTACCAGAAACTAGTGTGCTCTGACCTTCAAGCCACCAAATACCGATGGCCTTCACACACATACCTCAGCTTCGCTCCAGGATAGAGAGAAAGCAAGCCCTGAAGGAGTGGACAGAAGAAGAAAAAATCCCCTTGCCTGAACTAGGAAGATATGGGTTTGTGATATAAGGTAAATCAAGTATGTGTACCATAACACACACCATGCAGGAACAGGAAGTGTATATTTCATGAGGTATGTAAACCCATTTGTGCACTGTATCACTCATTCAGTTCCCACCTATGTGTATAGGCAACAATGCAGAATGTCTGACTGTGTGGAGCTGGGCATGCAGAAGGTATGGAGGACTGTTGCCACAATCACCAACCCCTCTTCCCCATTTACATGCATAGGGCTAACTGTGTAATGTGTAAGAGGAGCTGGATCGGATAGAGCAAAATACTGAAGTGCAATGAGTATGCTGTGATGGCTGTTCCTAATTTGCACTTCAAGTCCCCCAGTGGCGCATTTGGTGGAGCTATTAACCAGAAGGTTGGTGGTTCGAGTCCACCCAGGGACGGTTGCAGGGGGTTGGACTAGATCAGGCATGTGTCCAACAGGTCGATTGTGATGTTTTTTTTAAAAAAAGAAGGAAGCTCAACAACTTTGGCTTTCACTTTCTAAAAATAGCTCAAGAACTTTTCTTTAAAAGACCCTCAACAACTTTGGTCCATCCTCCAATGGCAATGGGTAGATCACTGCCAGTTTTTTTTAATACTGTGAGGAGATTGCAGTGTCTTGGGAGTTGGATGTGCCTGGACTAGATGATTCTCGGGGTCCCTTCCAACTCTACAATTCTATGTTTCCAGCACTCCCTTGTGTTCACTTGCTGTCTGCAGAGATTCCTAGCAGGAGCCATAGCTGCCAAGTCTCCTGTATTCCCCAGGAAACCCGTTTTTCTAGCCGTTTCCCGCTGGCAGCCTGGATTTTAAAAAACCCCGTAAATCCCCCGGATTCTTACCGGCCCAGGGAGGCTCCTTCTGCATATGTCTGGAGTCTCTGGGCATGCACAGAAGCGATTTCTGGCGCTGCGGCCATTTTGGAAATGGGCAGAGCATGCGTAGAAGCGACTTCCAGTGCTGCTATGCCCAGTTCCAAAATGGCCGCAGCGCTACTTCCAGTGCTGAGGCCATTTTGGAAATGGGCAGAGCATGCGTAGAAGCAACTTCCGGTGTCACTCTGCCCAGTTCCAAAATGGCCGCAGTGCGACTTCTGGTGCCATGCCGCGCCGATCCCGGATTTTTCAATCTGGGAGTTGACACCTATGGCAGGAACTTTTCTTGGCACATTGACACACATTAAAAAAATAAATCATTGATTCCCCCTCATGTTAAAATTAATGAAGGTTCTGCAAGGCATAAGCCAGTTTATGAGAAGGCTCTGTATGCACCCAAGGAATAAAATTTCTGTTTGCACCACCATTTTCGTGTGTCCTAGTGTATCTTCAACAGGACCCACTTTTAACCCAAACATGCATTTGGGGACTAATTTCTCAATCTTTTGCCGTATATTTTCATGGTGATAGTGTTTCTGTTGCGACCCGTGATGGATTAGGCCAGTGTTTCCCAACCAGTGTGCCTCCAGATGTTTTGGGACTACAACTCCCATCATCCCTAGCTAGCAAGACCAGTGGTCAGGAATGATGGGAGTTGTAGTCCCAAAACATCTGGAGGCACACTGGTTGGGAAACACTGGATTAGGCCACCACCCACTAGCAGGTCCCAACTGAAGAACTAGTGTGCCTGAGAACTGCTCTACATTTCATTGCTCCACACTATTTTATGTGCACATGTCAATTACCTACCGCCTTGGCAATTTGAAAATTTGAAAAGCAGCATTTTGAAAACACACAAGATCAAATAAAGGAAATACAAAATTGCATGCTTTATTCTTTTTTTAAAAAAAACACACACAACAACAACAACCTGTGAATACTTTTCGATACATTTTGCAGTATACTTTGAAGAAGCTGCTTTTTATATGGAATGATATCAACACTGACAACTTTGAATATATATAAATTAAAAAAATTCCTTCCAGTAGCACCTTAGAGACCAACTAAGTTTGCATGCACACGAAAGCTCATACCTATGACAAACTTAGTTGGTCTCTAAGGTGCTACTGGAAGGAATTTTTTTAATTTTTTGTTTCAACTACGTCAGACCAACACGGCTACCTACCTGTAACTTTGAATATATCAGCCATAAGGAGCACATCTCCTGCTAATTTCTGGAAGGTACTTTTTACAGAAACCATTCATTAAAAAATTATGTATCTTGCATTATATAACACAGCAGAGTTAAGAATAGCATTCCACAAAACACACATTGCCAAGCAGCCCACATCTAGGATTGTAGAAGACAGTAGGGGAGAGTTTATCCAAGATTCAGCAGAGGTTTTACAAAGTCACTGCATTCAGGAGTGACCTGATGGCTGGAAAGTGGCCAACCAAATGTCATTATTTAAGATAGGATCTGGGAACACTTCAGGAAATTACAGACCATTTAGTTTTGATTCCTTTGTAGCAGGGGGGAGAGGTCTTAAAAAGCATTTTAGGAGATTAAATGGAGACATTTAGAAAAGCACAGCTTGATTAAGCATGGCCAGCGCAGTCTCAGGAACGAAGGGTCATGCTTCACTAACTTCTGGATTTCTCTAAGGATAAGAATAACAAGGGGAATGAAGTAGATGGCACAGACGTTCAAAAAACAAAGCTTCAGAGAGCATTAAGGAGGTCTGGGATAATTGTGCATCTAAAAGCTATGTATATTGGACAGCGATGTATTAAGAATTTTATTTTTAAAAATAATAACCAGATATTCTGCAGCAACAGCAAGAGAATATATTTTAAAATGGCAATAAGATAATCCCAATAACATCAGCAATACTGATTTTATTTTAAGAGTAATGAATGGGCTGCATTATTAATTAGTCATGTGAGTTAAAGGTGCAGCACATTTTATATTAAATCCTTAGCTTTAACGTGATCTTGGGGTTTGGATACATATTTGTTGCTTATTCAAAGTGGACAACCCCTTCCCAAACAACTTCCACTAAGAAAGCATTTCATAGGGGTTCATACTGCAATACTCATTCATCTCAGAGTAAAGGTTACTTACTCCTATAAACTAATGTTGCTGTTAGACTAAATTTGGTTAAGGGATTCATACTTACATTAAGCCACTTTTATTATACAGATGAGCTAGTGCTGAAGTACCAATCACTGTATTTCTGGTTATAATTTTGTTTCTAAGGCTTCAATCTTAACCCCATCTCCCTGGGAATAAGCCCCATTGAATTTAATATGACATATTCCTGAGAGGTTATAGTGAAGTTTGCACTGTAACTAACTATAGATATTGATGCTAAGCTCTGAATGTGAAACTCCAATTCAGCACACACGAGATTTTTATTTTTTAAAGTCTTCTCATGTGGGCTATGCCCTTCAGAATTCTATAAAATATAAACAGGCCGTTCCAATGGATTATATTTTAGAATCAGAAGAAGCAGCCAGTGTATATATACCCTTAGACAAAATAACCATTTGCCAGGCGTCAAAAGGATTTTGCACATTCCTCTCCTTCCAGACAGAGGCCTTTTGTTCTCCTTTGGCATTTGTTACTTCTTGCTTGAAGATTCCTGCCAAATTAAACAGCTCTGAATACTAGGGGAGCTGAACACAATGTTCACACCTTGGGGACCTGATTTAACATGTTGCTTTATATTTCCACTATGCTCCCAAAGAAACAGGAATATAGGAAGCCTCACACTACCTCAGGCTGTTGGTCCAGGATTTCAGATAGGAAGCTTTCGCAGTCCTATCTGAAGACACCAAGCCCGAGGCCTTTTGCATGCACCACTACTGAGCTCTTATTCTTCTTAAATAGGCTTATTTGCATAGCCTGGGCTGGCCCACCCATGAGGTGGACTGAAGCAACCACCTCGGGTGGTGGAAACCCAAGGGGGCAGTGCTGATGTCACAGGGTTGATGTCACAGCGTTTGCATATGTATGTGAGGCCAGGGAGCATGTCACAGTGCTAAAGGTGCAGAGCCCATCACCTAGAGACGTGAAAGCAGGGGAATTCATTTCTTCATTCGTTTTACTTATTGGTCACTTCCCATGAAACATTCTGTGGTAACTAACAATAAAAACATACATAAAAACCATTTCAAATCCAACCCAGAATGGGATACAAAAATACCCACTTAAAAGGCTTGAGGGAAAAGGAAGGTCTTTGATAGGCACTGAAAAGGCCATCGCGATAATACTGGTCTGATATGTCATGGAGGAGAGGTCCAAACTAATGGTCCAATTTTACATAGTATGGAAGGAACCTCAACAGTGAGTCAACAGTGTGATGCAACAGCTAAAAAAGCCAATGCAATTCTGGGCTGCATCAATAGGAGTATAGATCAAGGGAAGTAATAGTACCACTGTATTCCGCTCTGGTCAGGCCTCACCTGGAGTACTGTGTCCAGTTCTGGGCACCACAGTTCAAGAAGGATACTGACAAGCTGGAGCGTGTCCAGAAGAGGGCAACCAAAATGGTCAAAGGCCTGGAAACGATGCCTTATGAGGAACGGCTTAGGGAGTTGGGTATGTTTAGCCTGGAGAAGAGAAGGTTAAGGGGTGATATGATAGCCATGTTCAAATATATAAAAGGATGTCATATAGAGGAGGGAGAAAGGTTGTTTTCTGCTGCTCCAGAGAAGCGGACACGGAGCAATGGATTCAAACTACAAGAAAGAAGATTCCACCTAAACATTAGGAAGAGCATCCTGACAGTAAGAGCTGTTCGGCAGTGGAATTTGCTACCAAGGAGTGTGGTGGAGTCTCCTTCTTTGGAGGTCTTTAAGCAGAGGCTTGACAGGCATATGTCAAGAATGCTTTGATGGTGTTTCCTGCTTGGCAGGGGGTTGGACTGGATGGCCGTTGTGGTCTCTTCCAACTCTATGATTCTATGATTCTATGATCCTGATGAAATGGTATATATGTAGGGATGTGAACAGATGCTAGGAGAGTATGTATTTATTAGATATTATTCTTCCTCCCTCATGTTTGTGAGTTCAGCAGAGTGCCATCGCTTTGCAACTTAAAAGGAAGCTTAGCTAGGCTAGTTTTAGCCTCTAAGTAATCCAGGATGCTTTCAGGCAAACTGGATTCTCCTGGCATTTCCCCCCTTTTCTTCCCCTTAAAACAATACTCACACCAACAGTCTTGTAAAAGGTATACGGTACATAACATTTGCTCACTCAAGAGTTTTCTGTTGCAGAGTAACAGGTACGGTAGCTTTGTTCAGGCAGGCTTAAAATGGTATTTCAGATGGAGCCTGAGCTGTAGCTCAAACCTAGCAGTTGTCCTCACAGTTCTGGCTTGGTGATGAGATGAAGAGGGGTGAAGAGAGGCAAAATAAAGAGAGTGTGTCCATGCTGGTAAGGAGAATATATACAGTATGGCTATGCTCTCCCCCTGTAAAGGCACAGTAGGAGTGTCTCTCAGAGTTCTCTCTAGCAAACTTACAGGAAAACTGTGTGCGCTTCATGTGCCTATCTAGCAAACAATGAATCATTGGTTTGCCTCTCTTTTGAATAGCCCACAATATATTTGTACCAGCACCTTGAACTTAGCCTGATAGGTAACTGGTAGCTTGTGCAATTATTTCAGCAGCAGTGTAACATGGCAATGAAATCAGGTGAACAGCGGAGCTACTGCATTCTGCACTAGCTGCCATTACCAAAACACCTGGGAGAAGCTAGAAAGTCAGCTTTAAAGTCCGCAGGTCTCCTGGACTCGCTGATGGCCAATGATTAAACTCAACACCTTGAGGCCACCAGGATGAACCCCCTCAAAACCAAAAACTAAGACATGACATACTTGCTAGGCAGGGCAGGTAGATCTCTTGACAGTTGCTACCTTGTGCACCTGAAATTATCAATTGGGAGAGAGTGAAAACATTCCCTCCGCCCGACCCACACCATGAGAGGCTTGGGAGCAAACATTTATTCATTTAACAAGATTTATATGCTGCTTAAACAACAAAAATATCTAAACAGGTTGCATGAGTTAATATAAATGGTGCAGGTCAGAGTAGAACCCTTTGAATTTAAGGAACATGACTAACCTGACTCCATTAATTTCAGTGGGCCTACCCTGAGAGAGAATTTAGCTGGCTACGACCAAAAATATTTACTACAATATTGTCTAAAGATACTGATGAAACAAACATTCAAAATAAGTTGACATGGAATTCATCAAAATAAAAATGAACGCAGTAATCTTTAACAACAACGACAGTCTATTTAATAATAATATATTAATAATTTATTAACATTAGATGTCTGGATAGGCTTCTATAAACAAATAAACAAGCACCAAAATCAGTACAGGTGGCTGTGTAATATTAGGCAATGGTCTTGCTTGCGCCTTTAAACTTTTTTTTTTCAAATGGTCACTGAAGAAGAGATATTATCTCCCCTATCTCTCACCTGAGGAGACAAAGCATCCATGGTGGAGGGATCTCCTCTCCCACACAGCAAGGTTTTTAGCTGAAGGTGCCTTGGGCCAAGCTTTAAATGAGAATCAACAAAATACAGGGTTTTGCTTGAAATGCCACTGTAAACTCTGAGTTTACTGCACATATGATAGCTTTTAAAACAAAGTGTATGATTGTATATTATTGTGCTCTTGGTCAAAGCAGCACTAAGCCTGTGCATTTTACACGGTTCACTTAATGAAAATTACTGTGTATTATGTAGGCAGATATAATTTGTTCAGCAATGAATTCTGATTCTTAAATGCCCTTTAACATAACCTGTAGTGTGTAGGCACTTGGACTATGACTTGAACGAGGGGGGAAATAGATGTGCTTCCATGTTATCACAAAAATAACCTTGAAATTATGGCTCAAATCAGAAAAATGTAGCCAATATTTGTTCTTGTAAATATGCTCACCAATGTATTATAGCGACTGATTTTGAGATCACAGTGGAACATTTTTTCTAACACATTGACTCTTGTTTTCCCCCAAGAGATTTAAGGTGCCATAATAAAAGGCAGAAAAATATTGCTGCTACACACTGAATAGAATGTAGCCAAAAGATACGTGTGTAGATGTAGTTTTTTTGAAGTTCCCATGTTGATGCAATATTTGAGGCAGCAATGCAAATCACCTCTGCACCAGGCTGGGATGTCGGTGGCTTGATTGGTAGGTGACGATGTTCCTTTGCCTAGCCCTGCTACCATCACTCCACCAGTGTGGTGCTCCTTATTCCACCTGCCAATGGGCAGAAGTACCACTGGTGGAATCCATATTGGTGGTAGCCCACAGAAAGTTCCTACACATGGTGTTCTTGAGGAAGGAACTGAACTGGCCCTGGATGTGCTGGATTCCAAGCAAAGGCGGAGCTAACTGCCCGTGGGGGCAGGACTAGCCTCCCAGGAGGGCGCTGCCCGCGACAAGCATCCCAGGGGGCATGGTGAGCATCAAGCTTCGTGCGCCCCGGGGGCGGCACCCACGGCGAGCAGCGAGCATCCCAGGGGACTGTTGCCCGCGGCGAGCGTCCCAGGGGGCACCACCCGCAGCAAGCGGTGAGCATCCCAGGGGGTGCGGCGATGTCACCCCCCCAGGGATGACACCCGGGGCTGGCCACACCCATCACATTCCCCCTTTCTCTGCCAGTGATTCCAAGCCAGCCCTACATTATTTGATGGCATCATGCCAGATTTAGATCTGACCACTGCACCAGCTCCAGGTGGGGGCACCATTTGCCATCCTTCTTGCCTTCCCTCCCCACCAGCATGAGGAACAGTGGCCCTGCCACTCGCTGAAGCACCACTATTGTCTCAATCAAACCTTATATCAATCCCATGACCATGGCACCCCTATGTTATATTTGAAGCTTTCTACAGTCGTGCAGGGACCCATGTGGTGCTGTGGGTTAAACCACTGAGCCTAGGGCTTGCTGATCAGAAGGTCGGCGGTTCGAATCCCTGTGACGGGGTGAGCTCCCGTTGCTTGGTCCCAGCTCCTGCCAACCTAGCAGTTCAAAAGCACGTCAAAATGCAAGTACAGCGGGAAGGTAAACGGCGTTTCCATGTGCTGCTCTGGTTCGCCAGAAGTGGCTTTGTCATGCTGGCTACATGACCTGGAAGCTATACACCAGCTCCCTCGGCCAATAATGCGAGATGAGCACGCAACCCCAGAGTCAGTCACGACTGGACCTAATGGCCAGGGGTCCCTTTACCTTTACCTTTACAGTCGTGCAGAGGGAAGGGTTTCATCTTTAAGGACAGCATACCTCCAACATTCCTCAGATTAAAATAGGGACAATTCTCACTCCCCACAACTGACCTTCCTCGATCCACCATTTTTGTCTCCTCCCTGAGCATTTTTACCACCACTACACCAACCAGACACAGCACTCACACACACCCCCCACTAGCCTGATAAATTTTAGAAAGGACCAAGATTAGACGTGGACACACAAAGCATTTTTTCAAAACACAACACAACACAACACAAAACAAAACACAAGACTCCTTGTGCTCTGCTCCACTCCTCCGCGCAGGGCAGCCCTGCCCTCTGCCTGCACCTTAGAGCCAGTGTGGTGGCAGCCTCTCCCCCTCCTTCCCTGCTCTCAAGCAGTCACAATGAACTGCCCAAGGGAGGAGGCCAGCTGTGGCAGCCATGGAGACAGGAGCGTAGCAAGGGGGGGGCGATGGGGGTGAACGCCCCAGGCTCCACTCTGGGGGGAGGCTCCATTCAGGGTGCCCCTCCTCACCCGTCCATCCGCACACGCCGTACGGACATACAAGGTCCGTGCTGGCTGCCCCGCGAGTGGCACCCCATTACGGGCTGCTGCTCTCGTGCAGCAGCCCATTACAGGCCGCTATGTGCAAGCAGCAGCCCGTGGGGCCGGCATGTGCCAGCAGCAGCGCGTACTGACTGCGCATGTGCAGCATCCTGACACATGCACACTCCATACGCAGTGACCCGTAATGGGCTGCCACGCGAGAGCAGCAGCAGCCCATTACGGGCTGCCGTGCGCCAGCTGCAGTGTGTACTGACTGTGCATGTGTAGCATCCCACACGTGCACACTCCATACGGGGTGGTGCACTGTGCAAGAGCAGCAGCCCGTTACATAAGGCTGACACGACGCGTGCAGAAAGCAGCACAGACGGGGCAGCCTTGCGCACACTGTTCGCGCGGGGCAGCCTTACGAGTTGCCACTTGCTCGGCAGATTGTAAGGTTGCCATGGGAGCAGCAGCGCCAGTCTGGACGGACTGTGCATGCGCCGTTTGTCCTGACATGTGCATCGTGGCGTCACGACGCACACGTCATGACCGCTCCGCCCCCAGGGGGTGCCTCCATGTTTGCCGCACTGGGCAGCCAAGTGGCACCGTTCGCCACTGCATGGAGAGGCAACTGAATGCTTCCTTGAAGCAGCCCTGCCCAGAACAGGTGCAGGCTTATCCTCCTCCCCATGTTTGGCGCTGGTGGCACTGGCAGGGAATATAGGGGCATTCTGGAAATAGGGGTATTCTGCTTTGAAGCAGAAGCCAAGATGGCTTTCATAATTTTGAGACTGTCCCTGGAAAATAAGGACACTTGGATGGTATGCGACAGCTGTATCAAGGCACCTTTTACACAGTGAAAGCTGTTCATTGGATCCAGTACAGTAATTTTGCCATAGTCCCCCAAATACTAGCTGAAGGAATTGCTCATTCATAACATGGTACTGGGCGACAGCGGGGGTAGAATCTGAAAAGTGTAAAGATCATGAAATTGCTCACTTTCATCAGGAAGCCACACATTCAGCACACATGTTTTCTTTCAGCTTTGAAAACCTACTGGCGACTGTGCCAACTCTAATACCAGAAAAGTAGCAAATATGAAACAGAAAGCGGTAATAGTCAAGTTAGCTTCAGTAGCACTTCTGTCATTTGGTAGGCAATCGATTGAACTGGGTGCAGAACCTTAAAACATCAACACTCCAGGTAATTGAGGAACCTAACACAGTGATTGCAAAACACAAAACTGCCCCGTCACCCACTTGCTCCACAGCAGCAGAGCATGAGATTGGACTTCGAATCCTTTGCTAGTTTTGTCCGCACATAATTGTGGCAAACAAACACGGTGAGAGAGAATGTGGCTCCCTTTTTTCCTTTCCTTACTACAGGAGTAGCCAACATGATGCTTACTGCATGTTGCTGGACTACAACTCCCATCAACCCCAATCAGTATTGTATGGCCAGTAGTCAGAGACGATGGGAGTTGGAGTTCAGCAGCATCTGGAGACCACCACACTGGTTATACCTGTATAAGTAGTTTTGCTCTGCACATGTGAGCTGAATGGAAGGAAAGGAAAGGAGCCAGTTGTTATTTCTTAGCCTAACCTACACCACAGGGATGTTATGAAGATAAAATGGGAGGCAGGGAAGAACATGTCTAGAACTTATTGGAAGAAAGGTGGTGGGATAAAAATGCAATTATAGAAATCCACTCGTGCAAGATTCTTCCAAATAATTTCATGCAAGTTCCAAACACCACCACAGCACTGGACACACGACCCTCTGAAGATGTGTTTTCAAGCATATAGTGTTGTATGGAGGAGGACAGATGGAGAACGATCTGGTCCACCCACTTACCTTTGACTTGCGCAACATTAGATGCAATTCATAACCTCTAGAAAGAGAGATGCCTTGTAAGCCTTGCTTCCTAACTTCCAAATATGTGGTGACAGGCTGCATTTGCACAGTGGCAGCATACCACAAATGAGAAAGGGGCACTGCCAAAGATGGACAGGGCAATGTGGTTAAAACACAAGAGGCAGGGCTAGAACACCAACAGTTCCCACAAGAGATTTTCCCTCCTACTTTTGATGCTGTTCATTTACTTCTTTGCCTGTCCTAAACCCATGGATAATAAAATACATGGAAGTACAAGAAACTACCATTTTTCGTCTTAGCCAACCTATCTGCCAATAAGTTGTTTGGAGAGGCTACCACTAGACAGGTGCAGCTTTGAGGCCAACCAGCTGCTGTCCTTACCAAACTACAGCTACTCTCAGTAGTGGCAAATTCAGAAGTGCAGGGTCCCTTCTAAGATTATGCAATAACCTTTTAATTGCATAACAACAACAACAACAACAACAACAACAACAACAACAATAATAGCTGCATTGCAATGATCGGTGCAGACCTCCATGTGTTCCCTTTCAGCTAGATATGTCTAAAGCACATATGTACATGATCTGGAGACAGGGCCGGCTCTAAGGCAAGGCTGGGTGGCGCAATGCGCCAGGCCGCCAGGCTGCCAGGGGGCGCCGCACTGCACCCGCGGCAGCCACAATGCACCCGCCAGACAGCCCGGCCGCCCTCCTGCTCGCCCTGCTCCTTGCCTCCCTCCCTCCCTCCTGCCGGGGGTTCGAGTCCTGGCCTCAGCCTGGCGGGTCGGGTCGGGGGCATGATGAGAAGAGGCCGGACGCTGCGTGGCACCGCCCCCGAAGAGGCCTCTGTGCAGGAGGAGGCGGTGCCGGCGCCCCGGAGGACAACCAGGCAACCCGGCTCACCCGCTCCGGCGCCCCTGAGCCTGGCCCACCCTCAGCGCCTGGGCCGCCCATGCCATGTCCCTCCTCTGCATCCGCGGTGAGTTGGGGGGGGCGGCGGCGGAGGGACCTTTGTGCCACGGTGCTCGATGTGGTTAAGATGGGCCTGTCTGGAGAGTCTGCACACACATGATCTGGAGTTCTCCATTATCTTCTTTCAGAGTTCCTTATGCTGTGCTTTCGAAGAAGCCCCATTGTACAGAACAGAACTTGCACCCCATTCTCTTGAAACTGAAGCACCTTGTGTCTTCAGTGCTCCTGAATGCTCAGCTTTAGAGCATACAGTGGCTGCATAGCACCCCTTTCATGCTGATTGGGCGGCTCTAGGATGCTGGAGACAGGGACCCTGCTTCAGAAAAAGTCTCCAACCCCCTGTGACCCCGGCCACGCTACACCGCTGACTACTATACAACTTTAATGAGTGATTGTGAATTTGGTAACAGGTGCTTGCCAAGCCCCTCAGCCGTCTTCAGGATCTGCCTCTGTGTCGTGGCAGATCTAGGAATGGTTTTCTGCAAAGAAAGGTAGATCTGAAGGAAATGCAGAGATCTTCCACTACCATCTCTTCAGATGTTGTCAAGTGAGCTGGAATGTTGCTCAGGCTCCTTCTCCAAACCTGCCCATCATCTAAAATTATTTACATAAGACTCTCTGCATTATATTCTAACCTCTGCAATGCTAGTATTAACTACTGACATCTGCGAAGTCTGACTAGCAAGTGCTTTACAGTGTCAATTCATCCGAAAGCAAAATGCATTTCTGAGTGCTGCGGGGTCCTCGTTATTGCCAAGGAGAAGTATCAACGCTCATATGACACCTAGCAGAAATTAGTACTCACATTCAGAGAAAAGCTTTTGTCATTTTTTCTCCCCTGAGTATTATGTGGACTTTATTGAGATGACTGCATCTGACACCTGCTGTAATATAAATGCAGCTATAATTAGCCAACTGATGCTCACGGCAGTTTAGGTCGAATCCCTTCTGTGGGAATTATGCTTTAAAATATTCAGAACTCCAAGTGGCTCTCATTACATTTAATTTTTACTTAGAATTAGGTGGTCCAGGAAAAAAAAATTTAGGATTGTAATAGCCCCCTGCTGAATGCCACACAGCAAAGTGAAAACCCATAGATTTTTTCCCTCTCCTGCAAATGAAAAAAATGGGAACAGCAGACTACACTACAGCCTTCAATTGAAGTCTGGCTCTGCTTAATTGTACTTTTTGCACTCATCAGTCTCTCCTCTTCAGAGCAAGCTACAAAAATTGCCTGAATAGCCAAAGAAAAGTTTCCCACAGTCACTGGCCACAGAAAAACACCATTGTCCTTCCTCACAGTTTGATGGACAACATTTCTATAAATGGGTAGTCAGTCCGTCAATGGCACCCTTGCTGAAAAGGCAAGAGAAGAGAAGAGATTCTGCCAATATCTGACAAAGCATGTTAACACATAATCAGGCATTCACTAACCAGGCAGCTGCCCCTGGGACCTTCATAACACAGGTGCCTTTAAGCCATTTCCTATTCACAGATAAAGGAAACAAGCAGGCGATACCTGGGAAAGGAGCAGTCTATTATGGCCTGTCAGATGTCCATCTTTTGGGCTGCATGCAGAAAAACAGAAAGGACATAAAGGAAACTTCAAATTGAATGGTTAAACTAGAATTGCAGTATGGTATTTCCGAACCCGGTCAAAATGTCAAAATAATAATAATGATGATGATGATGATGATGATGCAGTACTAGACTCTCATATGAAGGCTAATTCACACAATACTTTTTTTAAAATGTTGAACTTAGACTCCATCTGCTTGAACTGCAGATAGTTCAACAGTGTCCAGATTGTACCCTACTCTCTCCTGATTAAACCCACTAAAAGCAGCAGAAAAGATTCAGACAGAACATTACAAAGATCTAGACACATTCTGAAGCTTTCACAAGATCAGTTTGATGCAAATAAAAATGTCAACTTGAAATGATTGGCTTGTGTAAAAAGAGAGAGACAATTTTAACTGCGTAGGTGCTTGATATCCTTCTGCATTCCTCCTAAATTGAATTGGGATCATCAGAGTTTGGAGTCCCTCAGGGGAAAGTCTGGAAATGTTGCTGGAGCACAGTAGAACCATCCTATAATAATTCTTGGCTGTGGGGAGTTTCAAAAGCAGTTTGCTAATACTGTATGGCATGGAGAGCCAGCACTTCTAATTCACTGGTGGGACCACAATATATGAGCCTAAGTAGCTTTTTGGATCCTAGCCAATAGCTACAACCTGGGCAAAACTCAGCAAGTCAAGGACCTGAACATAAGCAGAGGGATTTTGCCCCTCCTCTCCCACCAGAGCAGCCTCCTATATCACGTACTATATTGCTTTTGAAACTCTCCTGGGTTTCAAGGGTGACTTACATTCTAGGATGGGGTTGCTGAATCAAGTACGGTAACTAACGCTCTGCATGGACATCTATTATCAGCACTGTAAGATGAAAACTGCAACAAGCAAGTCCAAAACATGCTTAATTTGTCTCCAGCTTATTTTGGCTTCTGTTCTGTACACACATACCTGGGAGTTCGTTCCATTAAACACAGCAGAGGTAACTTCTTAATAGAGGTGCATAGACTTTCACTGTGGTTCCTAGTAAATTGCTCTGGAACCACACAGCAGAAGAGAAGCACACTCTGGCATCTATCCTGTCAGTCAGCACTCAGCAGACAAAATGCCACTGGGGGATTGTACCAAGAACATCGCAACCAGGGGAAGACCAGCGTAGAAGGTATTTCAGAGCAGTTGCCAGAAGCTTGCTCCCATCCCATCACCTGCCAGAAAAAAACACTTGGTTTTCACTACTAGTTGTCTTCAGACTTCAGAACAGAGGGGAATGGCACACTTATCTCTGCCAGTATCCAGAGGAACAAGGGCAGTTGGGTCACTTGCAGTAGCTCTGTTTGAGCAAGACCACCAGCAATGGAGGATCAGCCTGACCCCAACAGGCTATAAATGCCTGCTTTACAACTCAACACATTGTTCACCGTCCTTGTCCCCACTGACCTCCCTCTTCTTCTCCCTTCCATTCCCCATGCTGTGGTTTTGTCCTTTTAAAAGTTTATATGCCTGAGGGCAGGGCTTCTCTCTCTCTCTCTCTCTCTGTTGCTGGGCAAGCCAATTTGGGAGACAATATTTGTCTGAAAAGTGGGATTAAATGTGGAATATGAGAAATACATCAGGGAGCATAGGCATGGCAACTGCTAAGGTTTATTATTATTATTATTATTATTATTATTAATATTTTGAGGATCTGTCTTGTGAGTGGGATTTTATTCATTCCCCTCATTTGCATTTGCTTCTCTTAGGAGGGTAAAAAGCAGAGTCATCCATTTATCACTGCACATGCCTGAAAGTGCAGCAGACAGACAATAACCAGGGCCAACAAAAAAAAATCTAGTTTTGTTATTCTAAGAAAGAACATCTTCTGAATGTCAGCTATCCACATCTCAATGAAACTAACATTGCTACCACTGAACTGTTACGGTAGATCTTCTCAAGAGCTTAATGTAAAAAGCCCTCTAGCCAGATCATAAACACCCCACTTCACAGCAGAGCATAGGATCCAGTAATGGATTCCCAGTATCAGTGGGAGAGAAGCCTCAGCCCTTTGACCCAAGGCTGAGACCTCACCATTACCGCTGCACTGAAACTGAGGGCCATTTCTGCTTATTTCCAGGGAAGCTCTTGCATCATGGAGGTGTGTCACAACAAAGAATGGTAGGAGGCCCGGAAGGTGCATAAAAGCAGACCAAGTAATTGACAACCCTGAATTCCTCATCCCAAGGGTTCCTGGTCTAGTTCTAGGGGTATTGATTGCATAGCTCCCAAATATTTTCCTAAGTGCACAGAGTGTTTATGGATGGATAATAAATTGCGGTACTTTGGGGGCCTTTGGACTGCAATAAAGAATTGATTGATTGGTAATATATTCTGGGGAAATTGAAATGGGGCATAATCTAGGTTACTAATCTGAGTTAACAGGTGAGTGAGGAAGATTAATATGCTGCTATCTAGATATGCTTTGGGAGTAAACAAAGGGAAACTGAATTGATTTAGAGAGCAAGACCTCTTGCAGTAAATGAGCTGGAGGGGAACTGATTTTGGATGTTCTAGGCAGGAGTGCAAACTAACTGAAGAATTTATCTGAGGACATTCGGATGGAAAATGAGTTGGTTTTCTTGTGACATTTAAATTCAAAACTTGAGCCCACAAATTAGCATATGCAAATTTGTGTCTATGGGAAGAATGGTGTAATATAAATTGGGGGGGGATTCTAAAGAGACAGATATACTTTTTTGAAAAGAAGCAAGTGGGTAGCAGTGTAAAGTTTGCAGTTGTGGTGTTCCGGGAGTAGAATCTATTGACCCTGACAAACAAAGGCAAAACCCCTTGTGTTTAGAAGTAAGTCCAAGCACTTATTTTCATTTTTACATGATGCAGGATAAAAATGCCCATCATTTATAGAACCTTTTCTGAAAGTTCAAAACACTTCATGGATGTAGCTTTTAACAGCATGTTTTTTTATATAATGTAAATGGCACTGGAGGTGAAGCTTGAGGTGAGAGTTGTTGTTTAATGTGTTCACTTCCTGCTAGGATCCCAATTTTAATCACTTCTCCAAAGCTACTACCATACTTGCATTTCCAAAGAAGTTCCCACTGGCACCAGTAGAGGCTTCCCTTGAAAAAACAGCTGCAAACTGTGGGTGGGAAAGTAAATTTTTCCCCTCCTCACCGTACCCTCCAGTCCCAAGGCTGTTATTTACATTTTAAAAAATGTAATATACTGTATACATATAACCTTTATTTAAAACCAGCTGTGTGCTAGGCACTATATAAATCCAGGTGTCTCTGTCCACACATTTCAGAGGGCTGCTTTGTGTGGTGTTTGGGGCTTAATTCTCCCTCTGCATGGCAAGAGGCCTGCCATAGAGACATGCATGAAGGAAAAGACCATGTATATACAGCTTGGGCTCAAGCTAAAGACTGCAGCTCCCTGCATGAGCCTTCTTCTGGTTCTGCCTTTCTCATGGTCCTGCCACCTTCACCGGCATGCTTGGTGGCTGCTCCCAGATTGTCCAACTCAACTCCTTTCTGCTTTCCTTTTGCCAGCAGGCAAATACCTCTTTGTTCCGACAAATTGGCAGCAACTTCTGAGGGTGGATCTTGTGCTATCTTTGGGTGTGTTTTTAAATGTTTTTACAGTAATAGGGTTATTGCCGTTTTTTAATATTTGTATTTATTCTCTCTCTGTGTGTGTGTGTGTTTTAGTTCTGTTTTAATTTCTGCTATGAGCTACCTTGGGTCCTGCACTGGGAGAAAGGCAGGATATAAATAAATACTTTTCATAATGTTAATGCCCCAAGTCATTGAAGAGCACTGTGGAAGGGCTTCTTGCATCTTTTGCATGCAGAATATCCCAGGTTAAGTCCCTGACATTGCCAAGTAGGGCTGGAAAAAATTCCCTGTTGGGAAACCAGGGGTTACTGCCGGTCAGTGTAGGCAGTACTGAACTAGATGGTCAAGTGGTCCAACTCAGTATAAAGCAGCATCCTAGGATCCGGAGCTCCTAAACCCTTGCATGCACTTCTCTCTTCATGGCAGTAGCGGTGCAAGAGCTAACAACCAGCAGGGCCTTTCTTCTGTTGTTAAGGAGTGAAACAGTGGTGTTAAGATGTAGTGTGCTGCTCTAGGTGGATGCAGAGTTCTCTCCCCCGCTCTCCATGTGAAGCTTTTTTTTAAGAACCAGGGAAGCTCAGCACCAAATCCTGTGTAGATTCTGCAAAGGGGGAGCAGGTGGGACAGAATCTAAATGCTACTTGCCTTTAAAATTTTAAAGGAACAGCAAATTATATTTGCATAGTATTCACCTTGAGTTCTTTATGAAATGCTTACATTTAGTCATCTGCTTAAGGCATGAACCTTAGCACTCAGCCCTTACTCTGACTTTGCTCAAGCGGACTGTTGTGTAACAGGCACTGAACACACGTGATCTTCTTTTCACTCAGCTGCTGTCCCCAGGTGAATCCCTGGATTGTAAGCTGCTCAGGGCAGTGTCCTGTCCCACCCACCCAAAAACGCTTCACTGGATAGCTCAGTCGGTAGAGCACGAGACTCTAAACCCCAGGGTCGTGGGTTCGAGCCCCACGTTGGGTGAAAGAGTCCTGCATTGCATGAGGTTGGACGAGATAACCCATGGGACCCCTTCCAACCCTCCAATTCAAACATCTCCTTTTCCAGATGCTTCTCAACGCAGCCACGTTTGGCAACGATCAAAGCGGCTGTTGCGCACCTCAGACATCAGCTGGTGGGGAGCAAAGGCCTCTTGAGAAGGACCGCGTTTACGCAGCGACCAGCAGGAGCCGCACCCGGAAAGACACCGCGCCTCAGAAGCGCAGCATCTCCGTCCTTCCCGTGACCCATCGGTCACGTGAGTGGGCGGGGCCCTGAAGCCGCTCCGGAGGCGAGCCTTCCTCCGTCATTCCCGAGCGACAAGGCGCGAGGGGCGGAGGGAAGGAGAGGCATGGCCCCCGCCGCCAACGCCGCGCCCGGGGCTGTTTGTTGTGGGCGGCTGTTATGGCCTCCGTCGCGGGACAGGCCGACTCCGTCCCGCCCGAGGTCTCCGCCCCGCTAGGGGACTCCTCCGAGGAGGCAGCCGGAGAGGTCTTGAGAGGCGCCCTGCGCTCGCTGCCGGCGCTGGTGGGGCAGGTTAGTTTTGCGGGGAGGGAGCCAGCGCAGCAGCAGCCGCGTAGGGCGGCGGAGTCGGAGGCAGGAGGGATTGAGGGGCAGTTGCCGCCATGGAAACATCCTCGAAAGGGGGGGGGGCTTATCTAAAAGGGGGGGGGATAAAAGGTCGGCCCCGACACCCAGCTCCGATCTCGCTGCACAAGTTTCCCGAAAGACGTGTATCTGTACGAGACAATCGTGCTAAAATAGTTTAAGGAGTCTCTCCAAGGAAAAGAGCTTATTATTAAGCCTAGCTAGTGCTTCAGGGCTCCCTTCCCACGTTTTCTGCATCACGCTTCGCGTATCTGAGCATCGAACCGAGCTTACCAAACCTAAGCTTGCTACTACTTGGAAGCAACTGCTATTGATTTCCGCAGGAATCTCTTGCCACCCTCGATGATTGTTGTTGCTGACATGCATGCCCCACGGAAATCAATAGGATTACAAGGGACGTTTTAACCCTCACGTTTTTCCTAGTGGGGTGTTGCTTTCATATATTTCATTTAGCTTTTTAGGCTCCGGTTTTTCTTTGATGCATTTGGTACATTGCGCTTTCCACCCCCACCCCCACTTACCAGTGTGTAATGTAAATCTGCAAATTTGGGAACCTATTTTGTATATGGCTGTTCCTCTCCTTCCACTCTTTTTTATAATAACCTTCATTATTTTGACTTGTGTGACACTGGCACATGGGTGGCCGACATACAAACAGTAGTCTATCTGCAGTGAACAAATGTAAGTAGCTGAAGAACTGAGTTTACATATTGTAAGGAAGGGGAGCAAAACTCCCATGTGAAACTCAGCATTCTGTAATTGCCTTTTTGTCACCTTTTAAATGCCTACAAACACGCATTTTACAGCCTGCCTTTCTAAAGGATAGGAATCTCTTGTTTTAAGGCTTGTGTTACAATGACTCTTAAAAAACCTCTGCTATTAACCTAGGTAACATGTAACAAATACAGGCCTCTCCTCAAAATCTTCTCTTGCATCCTTGAGCATTTACATGCATTTCAATTAAACAGAAGCACATATTGATTGAGGAGTAGATAAATGGTTTATTTTTACCTGCATTGATGGTAAGATGGCTGCTTGAATGTTGTTTCACTTCTAGTGTCCAAATTTTTTAAAAAAGTGAGTTGAAAGTGGGAGAGGATCAAGAGAGAAGCCATAAGAATTCTTTACAATGCGGAAAGGATCTATTACAGAGACAGATAATTAAAAGATTCAGTAGCTATAGTTTCTAGAAGTGGTTTGATCAAGGAACTTTAAGGAGGAAATAGAAATTGATCAGAGTCAATAAACAGTGTCATGTTACGTCTTTTGTTAAACTACATGAAGTGGGTGGAAATTAGTTAGATGGGAACTAGTTGTCTGGCTTTTTGAAGTGGCATTTTCTCCAATGGATAATATCTGGGAAATATCGGCTCAAGTCTTCATTGTTGTTTTGGATTTATTTTGTAGCCTTGGCCATATATCATCATCTGTTCCCCTTCTCTTAAGATGGTATTATAAAAATATTGTTTCATTTGCAATGAAGATTGTAAACAATTTTCAACATTGGTAGTTTAATCCTAAACATATCTGCTCAGAAGTAAGTCCCATTGACATTGGTGGGTTTTAACTCGGCTTACAGCAACCTTAAGTGTAGGGAAAAGCAATGTGGTGGATCCGTTGTTGCATCCCAAGCCCTGCTGCTTTGACAGACAACTGGGGGACTGGTTTCTGTAATTTTTATTTATGCAAAGTGAAGTCTGGGCTGGCACAGCTGAAGAGCCTGAGAATTAGTCCCTCAGGGGATCCATCCCGTCAAAAACTGCCCAGTAATACTGTGTTAGGGATTTTACCTTTCTACTGCTGGTAGAAGCCAGCAGAGGGACATGTATATGCCATTCTAACATATTGCCCACCCAGTCATCATAGGAACACTGGAAGGTACCCTATACTAAGTCAGATCATTGGTCTATTCTAGCTCAATATTGTCTACGTTCGCAGGTGGCGCTGTGGGTTAAACCACAGAGCCTAGGGCTTGCTGATCAGAAGGTCGGTGGTTCGAGTCCCTGCGATGTGGTGAGCTCCCGTTGCTCGATCCAAGCTCCTGCCAACCTAGCAGTTCGAAAGCACGTCAAAGTGCAAGTAGATAAATAGGTACTGCTCTGGCGGGAAAGTAAACGGCGTTTCCGTGTGCTGCTCTGGTTCGCCAGAAGTGGCTTTGTCATGCTGGCCACATGACCTGGAAGCTGTACGCCGGCTCCCTCGGCCAATAACGCGAGATGAGTGCCGCAACCCCCGAGTTGGTCACGACTGGACCTAACGGCCAGGGGTCCCTTTACCTTTTCATTGTCTACATTGACTGACAGCAGCTCCCCAGGGTTTCAGACCTATCTGGAGCTTCCAGGAATTGAACCAGGGTCCTTCTGGGTGCAAAGCAGATGTTCTGCCACTGAATTATGGCCCTTCCCCACATGGGGCGGGGGAGGGATAGGAATTCATTTAAAGCAAGCTTCCTCATCCTCCGCCCTCCAGATGTTTTTGGCCTACAACTCCCATGGTCCCTAGCTAGCAGGACCAGTGGCCAGGGATTATGGGAATTGTAGTCTCAAAACATCTGGAGGGCAGAGGTTGAGGAAGCCTGACTTATAGTGTTTATAGAATTGCAACCTAAAAGTGCTAAATAAAGTAATGTCTGCGGGAGGAAACCAGTGTAAATAATTTTGTAAAAATCTCCCACTTTTTGTGGCCTCAGTTGAAATTAAAAATTTCAATGAAATATTTTCAAATAGGTTATGTGTGTATGTGTGTCATTATTTTAAAATAGGAAATAGCCACTATTAGTACTGACCATATCCCCATATTTTGAGAACATCTTCTGAACTCCCAAGGGCATCTGTGGGAGAAGCAGAACATATGAAAAAGTTGTACAAGGCATGGGTGAAAGTGAAAATGGGAGCATCAACTACTTCCACATCTTTTATTTTAAAAGTTAGTAATATTCAAATATATATAGGCCGAGGGCCTTCTGGCAGTTCCCTCACTGAGAGAAGTGAAGTTACAGGAACCCAGGCAGAGGGCCTTCTCAGTAGTGGCACCCGCCCTGTGGAACGCTTTCCCATCAGACATCTGAAGGCAGCCCTTTTAAGGGAAGTTTTTAATACAGTGGTACCTCTACTTACGAATGTTTCTACTTACGAATGGAGCTCCGTCCGCCATCTTGGATGCGGTTTAGATAGGATTTTTTCTACTTACGAATTTTTAGATAGGGTTGCTTTTACTTGCGATTTTTTTCTCCCAATGCATCCTATGGGATTCGATTTACAATTTTTTTCGACTTACAAATGTGTGTTCGGAACGCATTAAATTCGTAAGTAGAGGTACCTCTGTATTTGAAGTTTTTTTCTGTTTAGTGTTCTGTTGGGAGCTGCCCAGAGTGGCTGGGGAAACCCAACCAGATGGGTGGGCTATGAATAATAAAATTATTATTATTATTATGCAGCACAAAAATTATGACTACTTAAAATATGAGACTGAAATCATCAACACGTGCAGGATTATATCCAAGAATTTTGCACATCATAATTAAAATGACACTAGTAATTCCTGCTACCTAATAAGTGCATAATTATGCCATAGCAGAAAAGATCAATATTTATATAAGCTTCAGTCCTTTGAAGAACATATATCTTTTATATGTAGGGAAAAGTGGCATATTTTCCCTTGGGCTTGGAAATAATATCTTAAATGGCTCCTGGTTTCCTAGGCAGCTTCTGCCTGCCGCACTGTTGCTCATAATATTGGAAAACCCTTCACCCCAAAGTGCTCAGAGTGTACTAAATATTTCAGTTGAGGGAAAACACTGGTGGAAACCACAAATAATGTGTCCCAAATTGTTAAACTCCTGACCAAATTCCACCACTGTATTTACATATAGCATAAATAGGGCAAGCCTGAGGTAAGAATATTGGAAAATCCTCAAAAGCAATGATGTTCAGGAACAGGGAGTTAAGTTTCTAGACTCAAAATGGCAGTAATTTTTTAGCAGGAAAAATAAAACTGCAGTAACTACCGGTAATTGAAATCTATGCAGTTAACTGTCACATGTGCTCATTAGAATGTCACCTTAGAACATGTTACAGGTAGGTAGCCGTGTTGGTCTGAGTCGAAGCAAAATAAAAAAATTCCTTCAGTAGCACCTTAAAGACCAACTAAGTTTTTATTTTGGTATGAGCTTTCGTGTGCTACTGAAGAAATTTTTTTATTTTACCTTAGAACATGATGGTTTTAAAACTTGAGTTGATTAACCTGCAGATTCCTCTGTTCTTGATGCTTTCGACTGATGTGAAATTCCCGTTTAACTCTTAGGCTGTTTGTGGTTGGAAGGGCTGTTGTGTTGAAGCCCTCTTGTGACATGATTTGTTTCACTTTTGAAGCTTAATATTGGAGAAGATGTGGTGAAAATTAACATCGACTGGGGCAAGCTTCAAAGTACATCACCCGCGTTGCTCTTTACTGCTCTGCAGCAGCATATATCAGGCTTACAGGTAATTTTTTTTTATTGGAACTTTAAAAACTCAGCTGTCTCAGAGTAATCCTTAAATGCAGAATCTCAGCTCAGCAGTTCGGGCTGCTGTGTAAGGAAATGGTGCATCTTACTGTATTGAACACCTGAGGTTCCACTGTGCTTTCTAAAAGATTTAAACCTGTTACCTTAAAACAATTATCAGAAGGATTGTGGGAATAGCATTGCAAACTACTGTGGATAAGTAGATTGCGCAAATGCAGTCCTGTTGATTTCTACACTTCCATTGTAAATGCAGTACATTTCCATCTGTGGTGGGTTATAATTAAGCAATAACACGGCAGGTGTGTGTCATGCTATGATAATGATTCCATGCGTTGGGTGAGTTCCGCGGTTCGTAGAGTGCTTTCAGTGGATCAAGAAGTGGCATTATCCCAGCATGATGCATCCTGGTGTGTGTGTCTGCAATTAACCATATCTCCAGCACAGATTCTCTCCCCCCCCCCAAAGTAACTTCTTAGATATTTAATCTTTCATCTTGTCAAGTAACCAGTTGCTCTGTGTTACCCTGTTCATTTGACATTTTAAAACCATTATTAATGTGAAGTTGCACTACTTGCCTTGTTCCTTGTTTTTGGATTTCATTTTGGATTGCATGCTAGCACAGTTCTTGTGGTGTCTGTGTGATACCACGATGAGAATATATTAAACTGAGGTGTGGCCTGTCACAACATCTCCTTTGCAAGTTCTCTTGGGAATAAAACAGAATGATGTTGGTTCATTTCCGGTCTGTCTTTGTGGGGGCTTGTATAGCAGAAATTCCCAGATGATTGTGCCATCATTCTAAATAATGCATACATGAAAAGCTTTTTTTTAAAGAAAAGAAAAGAACTTGCAAGGCAGTGATCACAACAAGTGCTCTCATTCAATTGTTTCTTAGTATGAGAACTAATAATATTGTAAGTGAGGGTTATTATTTTGTTACTGTTTTTTTTCAAACAATTTGATAGTGCCAACCAAAGTATTTCTATTAATAGCATTGGTGTAAAATCCTAATTTTGTAGCTCCAAATAAGGAATAAACATTAAGCTCAATTAAATGGAAGTGGGGGAATTGCTGATGTTGTAAATCACTTCATAGTTTTTGATTGTTCGCGTGTTTTGCAAGTACTGTTTTTTGCTGGGTTGCTGTCTAGCCCTTTTATTGCAGGTTCTTTAAAAGCATAACAGAAGAATGGATGAGCTAACTTGTATTTGGGTTCATTTTGTTGTAAGACACTGCATAGAAAATGCAAAGGATATAAATAGGGCTTTTTTTTTAATGATGAGAAAAATAAGGTGCATTTATTTTGCTTCTCTGGTTCTTGGCTGTTTTTGGGAGATGCATGAGCCTGGAGTACAATGTTTGTATTCTCTCATGCATTTTGGGTGGCTGCCTTTCAAGTGGAGATGCTGCCAGTGATGTAGTGTTAAAGCAAGAGCTTTAACAGAATGAGAGTCTTGGCTCTCATGTTAAGGAGGAAAAATACTTAAGCCTTAATGCTCTGGGTAAGCATTTGAATGGCATGTAAATTAAGTGGCATTGGTGCCAAAGGGTGCTGCTTTGATTTGGTACAAAACAGATGAGTAACAGGCAGATTTTCTCAGATAGTCTGGACCCTCCAGAGGTTTTTTTTTTTTAATACGCAGATTAGCAAAAGGCACTGATCGAAAGGGCAGTGACACTTAGAGATGTTGTATTTTAATTCTAGTTTGATTGGATTATGTACACAAAGGTGATGGCATATGGCCTCTACAATTATTTTAAGAAGCTTGTTTTAGAGATTCCAGTTAAGAAAAAGTGTTCTGTCAGTTTGAATCCCATCTCTCTCTCCCCCTTCTTTCTTTTGCTTAGCCATTTATAGAAAAACTCCAGTCTTTGATTAAAGAAGAAAGCACTGTACCCGTTGATGATTCCAGTAAGACAGAAGGTGGAAAGTGTGAGACTAATTCAAATGTAATAGAAAAAGACTCCCAGATGGAAGTGACACATGCAGCTTTTGATTCTGCAAGCCTGAAAGAGGCTCATGTTGATTTTGACCCAGAAGTAGTCCAAATAAAAGCTGGGAAAGCTGAAGTGAGTGAGTCTTTGGCCACTTCCCCCCCAAAAAAACTAGACCACCCCCCTATTTTGAATGGAAATAATGAAATCTAAATACAAGTTGTCCCTGTCACCTACAGATTCAAAGACGAATATCAGCCTTCATTGAAAGGAAGCAAGCTGAGATCAATGAAAACAATGTCAGAGAATTTTGCAATGTTATCGATTGTAATCAAGGTAGCTGTCCACTTTTGGTTTAATTTTCTTATCCTTTTAAAGTATGATCTCTTCCCCTATTATTTGAACAGCTTTTTAAAAAAAATATTGGAAAAAGGGCAATGTTAAATAATTAACCATGTAAAAGGCATCGGTTAGGCAAAATGTAAAGGGAGTCTTAGTTTATAACATCCTGATGTGTACTCATTTATAATTCAGTCCCAGTGACTTCAAATGAACTTATTTCCAGTGTAATCTAATTCTTATTCTAGGGTATTCTCAATAACTGTAGTGGCATACAGAAGTGTAAATAATTTCTAGACTGCACCCTTAACTAAGAATATGGCTTTTCTAAAAATATTTTGGGGAAAGCTATATGGGGTATGAATGGAGTGTTTACTGGGTTTTTTAAACTGTTCTCTTCTTGCTGATTACATTTTAGTGCAAGTACCTGTGCACCGAAACGTATCATAAAAGTGTTTTAATAATGTGCAGTAGTAATGATTCTTAAAATGTGAGGAGAAAAGTATGCTCTTGATGAACTATAACTTCCGGATTAAATCATTTAGATGTACTGAAGGAGATAAGGATGGTTGTTAAGGTCCTTTAGCTTGTCATTGATATTTCCATTTTATACATGGCCATCACTTGTCCAACACACCACATCCCTCAGAAACTACATTTCTCTCTTTCTGTACCAGTGACCAAGATCATACCACTGCCCAAGTCATCTTTCATCATCAGTGGTATTGCTTTCTGCATATTAAAGGCCCAACTCTGAAAGTGAAAAATTTTCCACCTGTGCTTTTAACTATTATTAAAATAGATGAGAAAAATGGAATACAGCAATCACATGAATCATGTCATGAATGAAATCAAAATCAAACAATAATACATATGTGTGATATGCCTGCAACACAAGTTCCATAGTTTTATAAACAGAGCAAGATTCCTCAGTATCTTAAGAAAGGCAAATAACCATTTCAATATTTTGATCATACTGTATTGTCTTTTCCAAAAGGTGACATATTCAGTTAATAATAATAATAATAATAATAATAATAATAATAATAATAATAATAATAATTTATACCCCGCCCATCTGGCTGGGTTTCCCCAGCCACTCTGGGCAGCTTCCAACAGAAAAATAAAACACAGTAATCTATTAAACATTAAAAGCCTCCCTGAACAGGGCTGCCTTCAGATGTCTTCTAAAAGTCTGGTAGTTGTTTTCCTTTTTGACATCTGTTGGGAGGGCGTTCCACAGGGCAGGCGCCACCACCGAGAAGGAAGTTGGTAAAGATGTTCTTCACACTTCTTAAACCTTATGAAATGTGTAAGATTCACCATCAATATACAATATCCATGTACTATATACTCATAAATAAGTCTCCTTTAAGTTCAGTGGGCTTGCTTCCAGGAAAGTGTTTATACAATTGCAGCCTTAAGTAGGTTTTTTCTGTTCTCTACTTGGAAACAATTTCAAATTTTTCAGTAATTACCATGTTAGTTACCACTTTTCTCTATTCATATCTTACATCATTTTTATATAACCCGGTGCATTATAAGTTTGCCCTCTTATTTCCTTGATTATAGCAAAAAGTCTGACCCCAAATAAAACATTTTAGCAAAAACAAAAAAACAAACCACCAGTTATCAAAGTCATCAGCAGAACTCACAGCATCTCCACTGCCTATCGTCTTGTATTAAATGCATCTGTCTCAATTTACCTTGTGCTGTATACCACCTGCACATGATTTTAAAGTGATTTCCCCTTAAATTAGTTGATATAGAATACTTGATTTCTTGTGTAAATACATACTCACATGAATATTCTATAATATCACTGCTTAAATATTTTCCCAGTCTAGTCTAAATTTATGTTCAGTGGGAACTTATGTTTTGATAACGTTCAGAAAATAAACCTTTGGTTTTTACCAGATTTTTCATATCTATATCTATAGTGTGTGTGTGTATAATTTTAAAACTTGTTTAGTTTTAACCAAGTGTTTACTAATCCATCCTATTACAAAGGCATTTAACAGAAAACATGATATAATTCTAAAGTCACACATGACTTTAGAAAGTATCCATCTTTAAAATAAGTAAGAATAAATTATTTAAATGAGTGCCTTGCCCAAACAATTAAAGTAGCCATAGATTCACTCCATATAAGAGTATCATTATATAAACAAGTCTAATTGGAAAACAAATCATCTTATCCTTATCCTAAATATTTGACACAGGATTATTGCCAATATTTCTTCCTCTCTCTCTAAACTGCACACTTGGAACATATTAGATTGTACCTTTCCTATACAGAATTCTGACATGTGTTCCAGATCTTTTAACATTGAAAGCTGGGCGCTCCTGGAAATCGGCATTTGTTAAGAGTTAATGGGGTTTTTACTTTTTAAAATATTAATAGAACGGTATAGTTAATAACTGCTAAACATTAAGAGCCTAAAATGTGGATATTATTATTGTCCCTAGAAAAAGTAATCTCAGTAATCTGTATATCAGTAATCTGGCCTACAGTAAGTAAAACCAGGTTTGAACATTGAGTGATCTGTGCTTTTAGGTTGAAATCCAATTTTAGTCATATTTGGGGTAGATAGAACGAAATCAGTAACTTTAAGTAAAGTCTATTGATTTCAGTGGGTCTACTCAGAATATGACATAATTGGATACTGCATCTTATTTAGGTATGTTAGCTGGCTCTGTTAAGCCTCTGGAGTGAAGTGTGGGCTTTTTAAATGACTGCACTAATGAACACTTATTAAAAACACCCTTAGAAAACAGTTGTGCCAGGACTGATGCAGTGTTCACACCTTACCCAGGATTCAAAAGTCATGTTAAGGGTAAGTACTATTTACTGTATCATTATCTGTCAGTGTATTTAATGAGGGATTTTTCCTTTAAAGTAACCCCATAAAAAAAAAGAGCCAATACAATTAGTATAGGCAAGAGAGAACTTGCTCAGTTTTTCTAAGCTCTTGAACTAGAAATTCACTTGATAACGGAAGATCTCTCTGAGACATCAATTGAGGCGATATACCTAGTCCAATGCACATTTATTCAGAAAAAAAATTCCCAACTGAGCTGTGGGATTACAGCATCTGTTCCTTTTCTAAGCCAATGACAGACACTTTGTTCAGCTGCATTAGAAATGTTTGTCATTTTATATTAAATTTAGCTTTTCAGAAACAAGTGCTAGAAACTTGGGTTGGGGAGATGATTTTTTTATTACTATTATTTCAAAAAAATTATCCAGCTGTGATTTTAAGCACACCTATTAGGAAACAAATCCCATTGAACTCAGCAGGACTTGTTTTGAAGTAAGTATGCTTGTGATCAGACTGTCAGCATTTTACAAAAGACTGTGGCTACTGTGGTAGAAAAATGGCTTTTGGATGAAAGTTGCCTTGCATTATCATATCACTGATTCTCTAATTGCCTTTGTGGAATGGTCAGAAGAGTTATTCTTTAGGAAAGCTTTTGGACCATAAATGGTTGTTTCGCTTTTGAAGTGGTTTTAATTGCTGTGATTAAATTATTTTTCATAGTTTTGTTCTCCCTCCTTCACCCCCTCCTGTTTTAGTGAGTTATAGCTCCTTTATTGCCATTTAAAATAAAAAGCTAGGCTATTTAACTTGGTGGTGCTAAACACATTGGGCTTGTTGAGGAAAAGTGGAATATAAATGTTGTAAATAAAGAAACAAATCAGTGGCTAGCTTTTTAAAAAAATAAAGATGGTAGTGTGAAAAGTTCAAGGAGTAAATCTCTAGAATAGTTGTCTGGAGAACTTGTTGGACTCCAATTTCCCATCACCCACTGCCCTGACCAGCATGGTCAATGGTCAGCAATGACCATTGCTGTTCTCTAGCCATGTCCGGAGAATCAAATGATATTGCTCCCTCTTTCTCTCTTTTGTGGAGTGTTTATTGTGGGAGTCTGGAACTCCTGCTAATTGTATTTTTTTGGGGGGTGAAGAGCAGGTGAGTCAGTTCCATTAATCTGTAAGGTAAAGGCACCCCTGACCATTAGGTCCAGTTGTGACCGACACTGGGGTTGCTGCGCTGGCCGAGGGAGCCAGCGTACAGCTTCCAGGTCATGTGGCCAGCATGACAAAGCCGCTTCTGGCGAACCAGAGCAGCACACGGAAATGCCGTTTACCTTCCTGCCTGAGCGGTACCTATTTATCTACTTGTACTTTGGCATGCTTTTGAACTGTTAGGTTGGCAGGATCTATTAATCTGAGCACCACATAATTTTTTCGTACTTAATAGCTGCTAATTTGCCACATTGAAAGTAACTTCTGCCATGCAATTTCTAATTGGAGGTGTTTTAGGTTAGTGTAGTAGAATCTCACTACAGTTGTGCACATGACAAGAACAATGCAAAGCACATGGGATAGTCATATTTATTTTCCCCAGCATGAGGTGTACAGACAGCAGGAGTATTTGAGTGAGTAAGGAGGGGTAATTGAAGAATTCAGAAGTTAGGTGTCTTGTGCAGTTTAGCCACCACCAGAGTAGAATGTGGAACATTACAGTTTAAGTTAGGGACAAATGCAAATTGAGATTGGCTAGCATTATATTCTCTAACTAAGGAAGCAGCCCTGGGAGTAGTCCTATTAAACACAGTGGGGCTTACTTTTCTAGTGAAATTAATGAAATTGCAGTGTCAAAAGTATTCTCTTAGCAGATAATCCTTGCTTGTTCCTTCCATGTGTGTAAAATATTCATCTTGTACTTCTTAAACCTAGTTTCTCGAGTTGTAAACACCTACGGCCCCCAGACTAGAAGTGACAGTGCTCATGGTTCCAGTCATAAAGCTAACTCCCTTTCTCGTGATTGTGGGAATCAGGCTGTAGAAGAGAGGCTGCAGAACATTGAAGCACATTTAAGGCTGCAAACAGGTTTGTAGAGAGTTTGTTATCTGTGCATGCAAATAATGTGTATTCGTGCCCTCAGTTGTGAGTCATTCAGTGGAGCAGAAACCACAAGAAGTATAAATTCAGAGTGTAACTATAGAGAAGGCTACACTTTTATCCCTAGTGTCATATTTCTTACTTTTGGACTTCAAAATTTGGGAGTGTCCTGGCTGAAGAATGATGGGACAAGGATTAGAATTGTTCATGTGAAAGCACTATGCATTGCATTTCCTTCTCTCATTTTGTCCCCTCCCTCCAAAAAAATCTGTAGGAATTACTTGTGCAGGTGTTCAGTCTAGTTGGATACACTACTCAGTGGCTGGTGTTCTTTGACATGTTTACATGTTGACCGCTGTCTGACAGCTTGCTGTTCATTACTAGCCTCTTCCTAATATAAGGAATGGAAAGAAAAACTCGCTAAGTTCTTGTAAATATCCAAGAGGGGAATTATACTCTTGGGGATATATATATAGTCTGCAAATCTAAATGTGTGCATTTTATTTTTCATGCTAATCATGTTTCACTTCCAGTACAGTACATCCACAAAATTTTGAAGTAGAAGTGTAAGGACTCTGGCATACAGTTCTTCAGATGGAAAAAATGTCACAACTCATAACAATAAATGTAGTCAAGGTCCCTTTGCAGAAATCCTGAACAGTGGTTTCATTAACTCTGCTTTGATGGAGCATAATGGACAGAGTTATATTTTCAAAGAACAAGAAGTAAAATACAAGATGAGATTTATTTTTAAAAAACAAAGCAAAATATTAAACCTATGTCTTTTTAGCAATCACATTCAGAGCCCTGGATCACCACATGTATATAAGCAATGCACTTTCCCAAGCCCAATCTTGGAATCCTGCCTTGCTAGGATTCAGCAGGTCTTGGCACCAGAGTATTGCTATTTAATGTTGTATGTTTTCCCTCCTATGCACCCTTGGTTATGTTCACATCTTGGTTGAGAGATTAATCTTAAAGACTATACTGAAGTTTTATTTTCTTTAATGCTTCTAGTTATGCTAGTTTTTCATATCTATCATCTCCTCTCTCTCCCTCCCTCCCTCCCTCCCTCCCTCCCTCCCTCCCTCCCTCCCTCCCTCCCTCCCTCCCATAATACAGGTGGACCAGTGCCAAAAGACATCTATCAAAGAATAAAAAAGCTGGAAGATAAGATTCTTGAATTGGAAGGAATGTCTCCCGAATATTTTCAATCTGTGGTAAGTCTAACTCTGTTGCGCTTAATAAGGTACAAAAAGCAAAGTATGTGGAGGTTCTCTATAGTAAAAAAAGAAAAAAAACAGTTACTTCAGTCTAGCCATTTTGTTCCAGGCACAGAGTTTTCTGCTGTACTTTCACAGCTCCATGGTCTGTCTTGTTCATTTCTCTGGAAGGGACATCTCTTCAAGATGCTCTCTACTGAGGACAGCTAGGCTACCAGCAGATATGATATGTTCTATGTACACACTGGAGAAGTCATGAGGCGCTGTTTTGGGAAGATAGACTAGTTTTTTTAAAACTGTACAAAGTATTTTCCTCTTACAAAGGTGAAAATGTTTTCTCAAGAGCTAATTTACTCATTTGGATTTAAGCACACACACACACACACACACACACACACACACACACACACACATTCCAGGACTCGGGATACAGAAAATTAGGGATGAAGCCTGACTACAGTCCTCTGTGGTTTGCTTGCTTTTTGCCGGCAGGTTTTCCAGTCTAAAAGAGGACACACACAAGCTGCTAGGGTTGGTTAAAAACTCACTGGGCCACTGTTTGGGGAAGTAATGAATCCAGCACCCACTCGTACATAGCTGGTCAGCAGTATTTAATATCTGTGTGTGCAACCTCAGCTGTTGGAGGAAAAAGGGGGGGGCCACATGTTGATAGTCCATCAATGCAGGTGGTTCCTCATCTTTTTGCGCATAACGTGCTCCTAGCAGTATTGCGAGTAAGCAAATTTTATATAGGAGAGGATTCAGGTGCTCACATTTCTCTGCAATAGAAAATGGAAGCCCCTGTGTGAAGGATCGGCTCTAGGTTGCTGCCTCTTTCATTATGATGAGGGGAAAAATTATTGTCCTTTATTATTTTTGTAATACAAAAGAAACATAGTAGAGAATCTGCTTTACTTATATTTGGACTTTTGGGTTGATCTTTTTTTTCAGAATTTGTCTGGCAAGAGAAGGAAAATCCAACAAAACCAAGTGAGTGCTGCTAACCTGGTTGTTTCTTGCAATTAAAAATTCAGAGATTTATAACCTTTGGTATTCCTCTACCCTCAGCTTGCTTAAGCTAGAATAGATGCACCAGAAACCACTCCGCAACACGTGCATTTTCTTTGTCTCTGTTAACTTAGCATATATTTTAGCACTGTTAAATATTTCATTGTTTCATAAGCTTAAACATAGGACGGACTCATATGGCACAGTGGCCTCAGCCAAAAAAACCTTCTATGATCATAGCTCCAGGCACCTTGGGGAGTGCTTAAATCTGCTTCTCAGTCCAATCTGCTGGATTGCATGGGAAACATTAACATCTCACATCTCTGGGGACCAACATCTCGCATATTCCAGCCAATCCTCATGGCAATCAAAATCCAGTGTTCCCATAGGTGTATGGAGCTCCAAACATGGCATTCCACAAACATTTGAAGCTGTCCTAAGACAGGATTTAATTTTTTTAAAAAAAATCAAAGCACCAGCCCTTCTAAGTTCTCTAGCAGCACAATCCTGTGCGTGTTCACTCAGTTCCCTTGTACACTGTGAAATCTACACCTAACTCCCAAGTAAATGTGCATAGGGTTACACTGGATCTCACTTCTGAATATCAGAAATCCTCTTGGTAGTTTATAGATAGCAAACTAAATTCACCACAACTTTTTCCTCTCTCTCTCTGATTATTCTTATCCTAGCTAAAAAACATTAGGAGTTTTCATCATAATTACCACCATAGTCATAGGGGAAATTCAGATGTATAGTGAATCATGATTTATTAAGCCAGTGATAAGCATCCTACACACAGGGACTTCCCTTACATGCCAACTTTGGTGCTTGTTGTATGGTTTCTTTAACTGCAGTTTCCTATTACATCAGAAATAGAAAACTGTGGTCTAACTTTGGACTCCAGACTTCAATATAAAAGCAGTCTTCATACTGTGAAGTATGTTTAACATTTTTTCAGCACCCTCAGAAGCCATACCATATCTGATGTAAAGTGAAACTGGTTTATGTAACCTCAACGAAAACGGCGAAATTGGCAAATACAATGAGAAGAGTGGGTTGAACATGAATAAGATGCTGATTTTCTGGATTCTATCATGAAAAGCAGCACGGAGTGATCCTGAAAAAGCACTCAATCTCTTTTCATACGCAACCGCCACAGCTAGAGTGGTATATGCGAAAAAAATGGAAAGAAAAAGAGATACCCGCAAAATAAATATGGCAGAATAAATTGATTGAATACACAGAATTAGTAACAATGGCCACGAAACAAGTGAAAATGTTTTGAAGAATATCTCAGAGGATACCTACAAGTAGGAATGAACATAGGAATAGCAGATCACATTAAATGAAGGAAGATTTGAGATGAAGATGGGTGGAATAATACGGTAGAATAAGCAGCCGAGAAAAGACTGCCAAGAATGCCAAGGGGAGATGCACTGGGAAGTCTGAGGATAAGAGATAACGATGAATCTTGTATGGTGTATATATACTTTTATGTTGTAAAAGTGCATAAACAAAAAGAAAAGCAGCACAGGGTCTTTTTTTTATAAAAAACGGGGGGAAACTAGAGTGTTTCAAATGTTTATGCAACAAATCCAAGATGTTAACCTCTTTTTTTCCTGAATGACAGAACTATTCTTTGGCTGAACTTGATGAGAAGATCAATGCACTTAAGCAAACATTGCTGAGAAAAACAAATGACGGGAGGCCCAAGGTTGTCGAGCAGCTTCTTTGAGTACAGTGATGTGACTTCATCGTGCCTTCATGTGTACTTAACTCCTTTAGACTGCCCAAGTACTGTTTATCTAGGCACCCTGTGGAAATGAAACATTACATATGAACCAGTCAAATTCTTATTGGGAACCTAGGTCAAGTGAACTTTTTTTCTTCAAAATGAAGAATGTTTTTAAACGTAGCATTGTAAATGTCTCTTCCCTTCTGATGGAAAGGAGGGTCTGTAGAAACAATGAATGAAAAAGAAAACCATACATCTTGTATGTGATGCCTGTGGATCAGAACGCCTCTTTAAATATAGTTTTACCCCAAAGACTATAGTGCAAAATGTGATTGTTCATATAATTCGTATAGCTTTGTGAAATAAAGAGTTAATATGTAGAAAAACTAAGCCAGCTTGCTGCGGTCTGGGTATCATTGGGAATTTCATGGTGCATTTAATGGGATGAGGGATTTCTTGATGTAGGAAGGTTAACTGACATATACTGATACTGTTTCATTCATGAGTTAATACTCAATGCTTACAGAAGTTACGACTATTTCAAAAGAAGAAGAAGAGCAACTGTGTTACGTTGAACTAACTCTTTCCGCACAAGTTACCTTCGCATTTTGAACTCTGTGTGATGCCAGTCTTTTCTTGACATCATAGACTCATAAGAGTTACTAGTGACCTAAAAGATCATCTCGTCCAACCCTCTTTTAGTATGGGACAGCCACTACTACAACATCCCTAATTGGTTGCCATCCATCCTCTGCTTTAAGACCTCTAAAGAGGAGAATGGAAACATTTTTCATAAGTGTCGTGATCAATAATACTACTGCTATGGTAATGAGCACTAACAGCAAGGAAAAGTGTTGGTTGTTGTGGACTAGGCAAATCTTGGTTAAAGGCCTGTCTTGGCCACAAAGCTCAGTGGTGCTCTTGAATAGGGTTGCCATACGTCCAGAATTACCCAGACATATCTGGAATACTGCAATTGGAAGTAGCGTCTGGGTGGAAATCCGAAAAAAAAAATGTCTGGGGAAATCCGGATGTTAGTAGTGCCATTTTTGACAATTTCCCCTCATAATAGCTCAGAAGCTTCATTTATTATTATTATTATTATTATTATTATTATTATTATTATTATTATTTATTTTGCGAATTTGTCAGAAAAGCTGAACAACTTTTTCTGTCTAGATTTTCACTGTTTGACAAGCCTACTCTTGAACAATTCTCTAGTTTCTTAGCTTAATTGAGCTGATGGGTTTATTGGAGGAATACAAATACTTCATCATTACAAACTTTTATTATCTGCCTTGTAATGTTAAATGTTACATGGCCAATAGAACTTCCAAGAAAATGGGATAGTAATTCTTCACGGAATCACTCTTCACTGCAGAATTTACACAGAAGTAGACCTACAGACTAGTTCTCCTAATTTGTCACCTGTGCATTGGTAAACAACGTCCCCACATTTATACTACTTACCTACCTGCAGATGCCTTTTTATTTAGTTATCATTCTGCAACAAAAATATCCTAAGAAACCCAACTGAATTCTACAAATGGGATGCTTTTTAACCCCAGGCAATGTTAATATTGGGGGGGGGGGAGGGCATTTTTTAAAAGCAGAAATCAAGCATGGGAGGTAGATACCTTCTGATAGCATACATATGGTTTTGTTTTAGAATATTTTAGTACCCCAGACACATGCGAGTTGGTTTCGGGTTGAAAAATACCACACCTGTATATGTCAGTTTCATACTACCCCATGTCAATCTCACTATATTAGACGTTGGAGGGCGTAGGAAAATACTCAATAAAACTGACTGTGTCTAATTGGAAGAGGCTAAATTTAGGCATAGGGACTAAGTACTCTACAACTTCAGCTGGCATTTCCTAAAGGTAACTAACCATACATTTACAGACAATACAGAGACATTTGGAAACAATCATAATTTATGTCTATGCCACCTTTCCATAGTTGAAGTTACAAACAGCAAAAGTAGTCCTAAACAATAAATAGAACACAACAAAAAATACACAGCCATAATTGAACAATTTCCACATAAAGTGTTATAAGAGCTGCTTCAAACTTTGCATAGCTAAACTGTGAAATTTGTTTCCACAAGATCTAGTGATGGCCATCAACTTAGACATTAGACAGAGAGTCTTCTCGGTGCTGCTGCTCCCAGACTCCAGACCCTGGAGCTAGTCTGGCTCCCTCCTTGCTTTCCTTCCAACAGGATTTTGGAAATTTACTGCTTCAAATGAGCGGGCTGGTGGTGTCCTGTTTTTATTGTAATTACTTTGTTTTAAACATATTTTATATATCAGTGTTTAATTGTTTTTTCATGTTTCTATGTTTTTAGCAATTCTGTTTTTTATCTGTAATAATAGGGAATTAGGGATGCGGGTGGCGCTGTGGTCTAAACCACTGAGCCTCTTGGGCTTGCCAATCAGAAGGTCAGCTGTTTGAATCCCCGCAACGGGGTGAGCTCCCGTTGCTCGGTCCCAGCTCCTCCCAACCTAGCGGTTCAAAAGCATGCCAAAAAGTGCAAGTAGAAAAACAGGTACCGATGCAGTGGGAAGGTAAACGGCGTTTCCGTGCGCTGCTCTGGTTTTAGTGTTCCATTGCGCCAGAAGCGGTTTAGTCATGCTGGCCTCATGAAAAACTGTCTGTGGACAAACATTGGCTCTCTTGGCCTGTAAAGCGAGATGAGTGCCACAACCCCAGAGTCATCTGCGACTGGACTTAACTGCCAGGGGTCCTTTACTTTTACCTTTATAGGGAATTGAGGGTGGGGGAATCAATGGAAGGTAAGGCTATCGTATTCAGCAATGGCAGAATATGGGGCAGCAGCATGCTATAGAACAGCAACAGGAAAGGGATAGTACTATAACCTCTTTTTGTAAAAGAGACCTTGTTGCCACTATTCAGCAGGCCCTTGTAACCTCTTAGTTTGACTGCTGTAATTATGCATGGGGCTGCCCATGAAACTTCAGTTGATCAAGGATGCTGAAGTCAGAATGAAAGATGGATGTTAACTTCCAAGAGCCCATACTGATTAGCAGTTTGTTTCCCGGCTAATTTAGAGATCCTGCTTTTTATCCTTAAACTCTGGTCTTAATGTGGTGCACTTGTGAATGGTATGGGCATGTGAATCGTGTGTGTGTGTGTGTGTGTGTGTGTGTGTGCGTGTGCGTGCTTCACTTTGGGATTGGGCCCTAGCCATTGCTGGTATGTAGACCCATCATGCATCTCACAGGGCAGGTTGGGGTGTTGCCAACTCTGCTTTGAAGCCCACATCAAGAATACCCGAGAAATACCATTTCCCACATGTACCACACCAACGATTGAGTTTCTGTCACTCCTCTCTGCTGCAAAGTGCTACCTTTGGAGGCTAGATTACATTTGGCAATTTTTAGTCTTGTCGTCTATGTGTAAAAATATTCACACAACCACTATATCATAAAAAGTTGTTTACAATAACACATGAAGCAACAATAACACATGAAGCTATGCAATGTTTAGGGAACCATTACAGCTTGAGATTTGCCTCATTCAAGAGCTTAGTCCACTTAGTGCTATTAGGACTAAGGGGGGTTTTAACTTCCAAGTTTGACAGAGTTTAGTTTGTATTATTTTTCCTATTGTCAAGGTGATGCTGTTGGTTTAATGCATCTTTTCTTTGATTTTAAAAATACAGTTGGAGTGGCAGTTTAATGTTGCTTGCCGCTTTGGAAGTTAATTTGAGTCACAAAGCAGATTTATAAGCCCTTAAATAAATACAAAACAGACAAATAAAAAGGCCTAGAAATGATGATGATCAGAAATAGATAGAAAATAACAGTGTACTGCAAGCAAGGCCAGGTCTTTGTAATAATTCAGACAGTGTATGAGATGATACTGCAAAATCACTGAGAACTTAATGGGAAGCCGATTAACCTTTTTATATACAGTATATATAAATTAACTCATTCATGAGTGTATAAATCCAAACAACATATTTCACACCTGACAACCATTTCTATAGTAAAGCCACAAAGTGTTTTGCACCTAGTATGGTATAATCTAATCAGACCTGCAGACTTCTTCCACTCCCATTTTCAGACTGTTCAACACTACAGACTGATACTTTTTCTGATAGTACCTATAAACAGGTCTCTTCCTAGAAGCATCTCTCTGAACTAGAGTGAATTAAGAAGTTATTCACTCTGGACACAAGAGCACAGTCTATTTGAATCTACACAAGTGAGTCTGTGCTTGTAGGGGGAAAAGGGGGGAAAAAGGAAGGGAGAGAAAAGGATAATTACTTATTCCCTCTTCAAGTGGGAATAACGCTTTGATGCCTGAAAAAGGAAGGGGTAGTTCTGATCTCTGAAAGAGAATAGCAAGAACGCTGTAGAATTTCACATCTTGAACTACAAGACTACAGAACATTTCCCGGACAAGTCAGGTGTTTCTGATGTAGTTACCTAGTACGGACAGTTTAAAAGACCATTCATTCCCTGTTCCTGTTTGGTCGTGATGCCACTTTGTAATATTGCACAACCACCTAAAATTAACAGATACTTTATAAAAGCCATTCCATTAGAACCACCCTTTTCCTGCCTTAAAAAGAAAACTCAACTCGATGCTATAGCCAGATACAGGCAATGTAACACATTACTTGGTCTTCTTTTATTGTCTGATTCTGGAATGTCTGCTTTTGCTGCAAGTTCTGCAAAAGGAGCGATTCATCTCTAGGAGGCTAATTTCTTATAGCCAAGTGCAGGATTTTAATAAACAAACCAAAAAGTGAAGTGCCTTTTTGAACAGCCCTCACATCAGCAGGAAATATGAGTGGTTCGGGAAGCTTGAACTGTTCACTATTCTCTCTGACATTGTTTAGAACAGTAATAGATTTTTTTTTGTTTTACCCTTAATAAATCATAAGTGATCTCTTTGTTTGGTTTTAATTATGGAATTGCGCTACCACTGAGGAGTTTTCACTCTTAAACACTAAGCAAATAATCTGGAATAAAAACGAAAGAGGAAAGCAGGTTGGCAATAATTTTGAAAGAGAGTTGTGGTTTTTTTTATAGCACTTGTAAATTATAAGCTTGCGCCTGATGGTCAGGCAGACCAACAGCTGTGCAAGCAAGACCACATCCTAGAACATGAAAAGTGTTGGATCATCACTAAACCAGAACTCTGGCAAGGGGACTAAGATAGCATCATTTGCTGCCATGGTAGCTTGCTGGGGGAGGGATGTGATCTTTGCTGCGCTATTGGTGGCCAGAAGATGGTGATGTTACTAGCTCCAAAGGAATCGGATAATAAAAAGGAACCAATAGGGTTGTACTGTTCAACCAGCTGACTGGCTTCATTCCCCAACCTGCTCAACTTCCGGCTGGGTTGCTGGATGGTAACTTCAGGCGTGAAATTTTCATGAGCAAGATTCCATACCAGCTCAAGAATCCGCACAGCCTTTGTGCCAGGAATAAATTCCCTGTCTTTTATGAAGGCTCTTCTTCAGTGGTTATGATAAGAAGACATGTAGCGGTCACCGTTAAACTTACTGTGTAGCCAGAGTCGGCCTACCCATGAGGCGGGGTGACACGTGTGTGTGTGTGTGTGTGAGAGAGAGAGAGAGAGAGAGAGAGAGAGATTACAGCTCATCTTCTCCACTCCTGCACACAAAAGCTAAGTAGCAATGTCTTGTGGAATGCCCCAGTGATGGAAGTGGTGGGGTGTATCCTGATTTGGCCTGAGATTTGTAAGTATAAGTATACTTATATACTTATATAAGGCAGTATAAGTATAAGGCAGCTGATAAGGCCTTCTCAGTAGTGACGTCTGCCCTGTGGAACATCTTCCCATCAGATGTCAAGGAAATAAACAACTACAGTATCTGACCTTTAGAAGACATCTGAAGGCAGCCCTGTTTAGGGAAGTTTTTAATTGTGCTTTTAATATTCTGTTGGGAGCCGCCCAGAGTGCTGGGGGGGGGGAACCCAACAAGATGGGCAGGATATGATGATGATGATGATGGTGATGATGATGATGATGATGATGATGATTATTATTATTATTATTATTGGCCAACATAAGAACTGCATGCTGGACCAGTTGTGCTGATCCAATGGTGCTCATGTTCTTATGTTATTTTGTTGTTTGAGGAATCAATGAATGTTACACTGTTGAACCTGATCCCTTACATTGCAGGTCATTTCCAGAAACAGTATTGCAACTGGGAAATAAAATTCACCTTCATGCTTCATAAAGGCAAAATTACCCTTTTCTAGCAAGAGCTGGCCCAAGAGTCGTTAGCAAAACTACTTGTTTGCAAAAAGAAAAGAAAAGAAGTCTTTTATCTCTCTCCAGTGCAACAACTAAGCAGAATATTTGAATGTCGCCTCTCAATACTGTTTTCAGGGCTGCCCGAGTTTCACTCCCCAGATAGATAGATGTGGGTTTGGCATAAAATAATTAGCAAGGGAAAAAGAGCCAGAGTTAGGTAATCACCTTTGTAAATCTTCAAATGAAACAGCGCTTTGTCATGAACAAAACACTTAGAGCTACAATGAAAAGAACAGGCTTTGTTTAAAACCTATTATTTAGAAATCATCTAATTTTTAAAGGTTAATTAGTGTAATTTACCCATCTCGGATTATTGAAAAGGTCTGTATGTGAACAACAAACATCAGCATTCAGTCCGTTTCGCTCCCCCCACCCCCCGCTGATTCATCCACATCTGTTTTGCTTTTTATGATCACCTAATTGAGGCATGGATTTCTGTCCAATACAGATGGTCTACTGTTGATAACTATTTGCATGCCGTTTATGCTATTATTGTGCTGATTTTTATTCATTGCCAAACCGCGAGGAACATAACAATGGCACAAACAATTCATTTGGCTGGGAGATTAAAATAGATTTGTGCAGAAAATTCACAATGAAGACAAGTAAATTATTTATCAATATATTTGCCTACCAATTGTTCTTCTTCTTTGCAGTCTATTTACCCCCGTTCCACAATGTGCCCCTGTTATTTGGGAATCTTCAACTAGCAGCCAGGCTAAATCAGCTGCTACAAACTCGTTTCTGTTGAAAATGAGAATTATACCCTTCTCTGCGCATGTAGGCAACAATGGGCGAGATCTGGGCTCTGCTGAGGTCAAGTGCTTTGTCATTCATTTCAGGATTTCACCTTGACTCCAGAGCTCAGATGACTTGGAATCAGGTCTTCCTGTCCCCCACAACTCTTTGTGATGCCCGTTATCCCAGAAAACTACAGAGGAGGCTGTAATTTCACCCCCCTGTCTCTATTCAGGGCCTTTTGATCCCCCCCCTCCCGAGTCTAAATCTCTGCACCATGCTCCTCTTTGGCAATCGCCCTGGCTGAGGGAGGCAGTCTCGTCTCCGGATCTGCATTGCTTTGTTTTCTCAAGCTGTCTATACCTTATTTGTCTGTGTTCAGTGCTTGAAGGAAGGAAGGAGAGGCATGGAGCAGAGAGGGCTCATCACCTTATCTTTTGTCAACGCCCCTTACCTGTAATTATTATTATTTTAAATAAGCTGCTGTGGGAAATGATTTAAGATTGGAAGGAATTCTGAGTGGGTCTTGTGGGTTTCATTCAGGCCTTTTCCAAGCATAGTTCAAGCACTGTTTGAACCCAGCGTTAAGAAATGATCATAAGTCCTGGTCCTGAATGGGGTAACTGTACCCCTGAAGGACCAGGTGCGCAGCCTGGGAGTCATTCTGGACTCACAGCTGTCCATGGAGGCGCAGGTCAATTCTGTGTCCAGGGCAGCTGTTTATCAGCTCCATCTGGTACGCAGGCTGAGACCCTACCTGCCCGTGGACTGTCTCACCAGAGTGGTGCATGCTCTAGTTATCTCTCGCTTGGATTACTGCAATGCGCTCTATGTGGGGCTACCTTTGAAGGTGACCTGGAAACTACAACTAATCCAGAATGCGGCAGCTAGACTGGTGACTGGGAGCGGCCGCCGAGACCACATAACACCGGTTTTGAAAGATCTACATTGGCTCCCAGTACGTTTCCGAGCACAGTTCAAAGTGTTGGTGTTGACCTTTAAAGCCCTAAACGGCCTCGGTCCAGTATACCTGAAGGAGCGTCTCCACCCCCATCATTCTGTCCGGACACTGAGGTCCAGCACCGAGGGTCTTCTGGCGGTTCCCTCGCTACGAGAAGCCAAGTTGCAGGGAACCAGGCAGAGGGCCTTCTCGGTAGTGGCACCCACCCTGTGGAATGCCTTCCCACCAGAGTTCAAAGAGAACAACAATTACTAGACCTTTAGAAGGCATCTTAAGGCAGCCCTGTTTAGGGAAGCTTTTAATGTTTGATGGATTTCTGTATTTTAATATTTTGTTGGAAGACGCCCAGAGTGGTGGGGGAACCTGGCCAGATGGGCGGGGTATAAATAATAAATTATTATTATTATTATTATTATTATTATTAGGATCAGCTGCACAGCCAATGGGCACGATCCAGAGTATTTCCTTCTGTAAATGGAAGTGTTTCTTTCATTCACAGAAGGAGCTGGGATGCTGGATGGGAGGAAATACTTACCAAAATCCCCTTCCATCTGTGACACCTCTCACCCTCTTCCAAAGGGTCTCCCAACCTTACACAGTACCTTTTCAGGGGGTGCTAGGAGCTCTGGTCCATGGGGTCACGAAGAGTCGGACACAACAAAACAAAACAACAACAACAGGAGCTCCATGGAGAAGGAGAAGTCAGCAAAAACTGCACCCCACTTTCCTTTACTGGCAGTAACCCACCAGCAGAATTCCATCCATGGTTCCAACCCCTTGTGTCTGGTCCATTTGGAGGTGGGTGTGAACCAGGCTCCCCAACTACATCAACATGCTCCTCCAAGCCTCTCTGAACTGCCTGGATATGCAAATAGGAATGTAGCTGCCTAATCGTGCATGACTAGAATTGTATTGGACTTTCTCTCTTGATAATCCAAATCCTTACCACCATTCCCCAATCCATCTACTGACATGGAGTAGTATGGACACACTGGTATCTAAGCAAGCATCACACCGTCATCACCAACATCTCCATACAGGGATTGAGCTGAAACATGGACAGACATTATACAATATGTATACGGAAGTGGAAGCAACTCTTCCATAGCACAGCAGAACCTGATTTATAGAGTTATGGTCAGAGCAAAACAGCAGTCTGGGTTCCCTGCTCTACTCAATCATTTCTTAGTAGCTTTTACTAGCATGCAAATTTCTAAACAGTGTCGAGGCTTCAGACCAGAACTAGCCAGTCTCTCAAACACATTGTTCTTCACAGATGAACATTATCAGCTGTAGAGTATAGGTGTTGCCAAATTTCAAAAATTGCTTCATTCATGCTAAATATTACTGCATTTGTATCGTGCCTGCTGCCTCTGCCTGACTCATGAAGCAGAGTCTGATTTTTTTTTGTCAAAATGAGCAACAGATTTGCCCAGCTCAGGAAACAGACTGTATGAATTGAACAAATTCTCTGTCTAATTCATGAAATCAATAATGTCTTTGCATAATTCATGAAATAAGCAAAGCCTCTCATGAACCTGGCAGAAGCTTTTCATCATTTCATGACTTTGGCAAAAGCAAAGGCTTATTGTCACCCCCCTCCCCTCTATAGTTTATGCAGTTGCTTAAAATTAGGCAAAGCTGTAGCTTTATTCATTGTTCAGGGGAAATTGTTCATAAATGAGCCATTATTTCAATGATTCAAAGACCAGAACATTTTCACAACTTAAACATTAATACATAGTCATAAAATATAATAATATGATAAATAAATAAGCTTATGTATGTATTTTACAGCATTTATATCAAGCCATCCCAGAACATAATTCTGTTGTCAGCCCACAAATATACAATTTAAAATATTATTTTTAAAAAAAAGTTCCCAACACGAAAAGATCCAAACCTAAATTGACATATAACTAAAAATAAACAATATACAAGCAGTGGGATAAAAGTTCATATTTTAAGACCCCTGGTTTTAAAAGCTAGTGAGAACTGAAAATCCCGCAACTTCACATAGTGCTGAAAAGATCTATGAAAAAGGTGCCAAGTGGGGTGCCACCACCAAGAAGGCTCTTTTTTCCAGCAGCCACCTGCTTGCTGGGGGCACTCACAGCAAGGCATATTTTGAAGATTCTAAAGTTCAGGCAAGCATATGATCTTTCACGGCAGGAGGATGAGGAGCCAGCCACTGGAGACATGCTGCACTCGGCTCCAGAGGCGTAGCGTGGGGGGTGCCGGGGGTGCTGTGGCCCCAGGCACAATTTTGAGAGGGGGCGCAAACGGGCGCCCCCACAGCAGGCTTCTTTATTGAAGCCTGGCTCCAGGATAGAAGGAGCTGCGCCTTGGTTGTGGTGCTCATGCCTGTTGCAACTGCCCCCGGATCAGGCCTGACCCAGGGGAGGAGAACAGGCAAGTGGGCGGCAGTGCTGCCATCCACCCTCCTTGGCTGCGTGGCGCACTGCACCTGGCCTGGCCTGGTGGCAGAGAGCATCCCAACTTGGCCCTGGTGAAGCGTGCCCAGTCGCAGCAGCTCTGCCTCCGCTGTGGGGTCAGGCCTGACCCCACACTGAAGAGCAGGAGGAGAGTGGGCAGCAGCTTCCTCGCCCCTCTCCTACCCTGAACTGTGCTGTGTGGGAGGGTGGGACTCTGTGGGCATAACTCTGCCACTGCTTGGCTCCACTCTTCAGTTCCACGCTTTTGGGCATAGCTGGGTCCTGGCTCCTAACCCCAAAATATAGGGGGAATCAAATGGGCTCAGCCCCTAGGAGCTGACGCCCTTCTTCTGGACTGTTGCAAGAGTCTAAAGTCTAAAGGGGTATTATTCGGGAAGCTTTTAATGTTTGATACCAGTAGATTATTGTATTTTAATGTTCTGTTGGAAGCCACCCAGAGTGGCTGGGGAAACCTAGCCAGATGGTCGGGGTATAAATAAATTATTATTATTATTATTATTATTATTATTATTATTATTATTATTATTATTATTATTATTCACCCACAGGTATATATATTCACAGGAAGACAAAATCGTGATCATAAACTTATGAGCTCATCTTTCTGAGAGGCGTCTTTTGTGATCAGGGAGACACCTCAAATGTTGCTGGAAGACTGGCTCCTCCTCTTACTTCTTTTGTCCGAGAGCAATATCTGTGAGTCATGGTTGAGTTACCGCCATGTCTTAGACACCACAGCTGAGGTGCAAAGAGCTACTTAGGCCTAGCCAAGGGTATTGTGCTTTTTGTTCCTTAACTTCTTTTTGCACTGAAGAGTTGAATCACCCTTCCCCTCGGTGCCATATCGCAATCTGTTTTAATTTCAAGAGCCTTGTGAAATGGGGCTGGTGAAGGGTCTACTGCTTAGAAGTGCAAGCTGAAACTCCCTTGCAGAACTAGTGGCGAGCTTTTTCAGATCCCAGCACAGAGGCATTGTATCTATATGTCTGTCTGTCTGTCTGTCTGTCTGTCTGTCTGTCTGTCTGTCTGTCTGCCTGCCTGCCTGCCTGTCTGCCTGCCTGCCTGTCTGTCTGTCTGCAGTAGCCTCAGAGGAATGGATGGAGCCAGGTTTGGCACCAACAGCTGGAATCCCCAGGTAGACCCAGAGGGTCTGCTGCTGGGACAGCTGAGAATAGAATCTACAGATTGAGGCAAATGCACACACACACTCCTAAGGAAAGCCAGGAATACCAGAGGAGGTAACCTCCTCTTTCTTTCGAGAAAAGTTCACACGGTTACTAAAGGCTAAAGGCCTTGATTTCCATTCAAACAGTATTTTCTTTGGCAGCTGCATAGCTCCATATCTCATGTTTCTATTCACACTAACAAATTTTTGAGGCAGCATGGCTATGTGCCCTGAAGGTTTATGATGCTACAAGAGCATATATGTGCTCTGCCCAGGTCCTAGTTGGTTGGGCTGACACCATTACTGAGAAAATAGTATATAGTATTGTTCATTTGCTTATTTCAACAGCATTGCCACTGCTATGTCACTGAAATGTATTGTTACTGAATTGCTTTGTGATATTTTCCTTTTGACTGTAGTATGGTTTGGGGTTTTTTGTATTATTTATTTCTGGTTTTAATAAACTGTGTTTTGATGTAGTTGCTATGAGCACAAACTTTCTTGTGGAAAGGTGGCATGCGAATCTTCAATCAATCAATCAACCAATCTAATAAATAGGTCTTATTTAGCCCACAAGCAGAAAATCCACACACAAAACACTATTTATGTACCGGTAGGTAAATTAAATTCTGGTTCATGGTCACTTATTGTCACTTTTTTTATGAGACTGAGGCTTCTGAAATCGTGCATATACTTACCTGCAAGAAAGCCCCCCCCCCTAAACTCGGTGGGACTTACTTCTGCCGTTAACTTGCATAGGATAGGGCTGCACGATCCTTGTAACAAGGTACTTTCGCTACTTTTAAAAACCTAACAAACAAGTATCAGATTCCAGCCTCCCACTCCTTGCCCCACGAAGTTCATAATTACTGTTTAAATAATGGGCCCTCCCAAAAGAGGCTGCTTGAATGGTTCAAGTCACAATGCCCAAGTATATTTTCAGAGCTTCAAGATCTGTCAGTGTGACACCAAATCGTCTTTGCAACTTCATTAGGCCAGAATTAAATACTTACTTTTGGGGAAAAAAATATCGGAAAAGAAACTCCATCCTTTGTCAAATATTCTTTTGTTATCCTAGACTTTGCTACATTTGCAACATGTCAAAACGGGTACTTTCCTCGGCCATTTAAGAACCAAGAGTGGCTACTCATTGTTAAATGGCTCGTTTCCGCTAGCCTGTGACAAAACAGCTAGCTGGCTAGTCAGCCTCAGTCAGTGTCTATTTATGGCAAAATGTCAAAAAAGAATGTCCTGCATTTGTGGCTCAACAATAATGAACATGGTTAAATCTGAAAATTCACAAAAGGAAGTGAACAGCTTTTTACATTCTGAAGAACATTAGATTCTGGTGTCCTTTTTGTTCCAATTGTTGTGGCTTAACACTATGAAAAGACCACCTGTTGGGCTGCCATTTTGTGACTGTATTAAATGCAGTGATTGCATAAAAGAACACTTTCCAAAATAACCTAGTATTATTATTCACTTATTTCACAGTAAATGTGCATTCAAGACCTGCCATGAAGTCCCCCTCCTTCATTCAAGTTTCAAGATGGATGTGCTCAGAAAATGCACACTTACTGCAGATGTATGATGTTATAGTCCCAGACATGATACTTAGAAATGAGCTCATATTAACCTGATGAGACAATTAAGCCTCCTGTAACATAAAGCTAAACTTCTGTAAACAGTGAGCAAGAACCAGTGATGAAATGTTTCCAGACTCATTGATGAATTCCAATTTGGGTAATAAAGGTACAATTACATGACAATATATAGGTTTTATGTCTTGTTAAAAAAACAACCACCACCACCACCAGGGATATTAATGCTGTTCTTATGAACAGGACAGCATTGGCTGCCCTGAAAAATAGCTGTCTAACTGCATGCAATATGCATCCATCAAAATCAATAAGAGTTTTACACGGACTCTGTAAAACCTCAAACTTTCAAAATTACAAAAATCCAATTGAAATCTATACAATCTACTCAAACTATCACAAATAAAACAGATCCTGACCACGCAAAACACTTCAGCCAAAAGTTTGCTTTTTTAATCTGTTTTTCCCTTTCCCTTTGCTTATGCAGACTGCTGTTAGGGAAGGGAACTTCAAAGCTGAAGACCACAACAAAAATTACTTTGCTCTGAGCCTCTGCAGATTTAACTTTGTAGTCAGATGCAAGGGCTGACTATCTGATCCTAAAGAACATGGGGATTCATTCTTTATCAGCCGTATCACCGATTCCACAGCTGGTGTAAATAATCACACTACTTTTGATTCACTGCAGAGGATGTTTTGATGCTCAGCAAACAGAGTTCTGGCTTCAAAACATTTGTTGATATTACGTGTTTCAGTGTGATGTAAATTTTACAAATGTTTGGCAGATCATATTGTTGTACACCAGCAATCTCTTGTACAAATATGTCGTGTAACTCAGCAGTAGAGCACACAGGGGCATACCCAAGATCAAAACTGGGGGGGGGGGGGCAAGCCATGGTCGTTCATGTTGTGACATTTCAGCACGGAAAAGGCGAATGAAACCAAAATTTTAAGAAAATTTTATATAATTATAGCAGGGCTTTATTATGATAGTTATTACAATTATTTGCTTGAATTTAATTTAATTTTTATTCTAGTCTTATACTAATATTATTTTTCTTGGGTTTGAAGAAAACTTGTTCAAAACTTTCGTTTCAATCCAGTCCTGATTTTCCTTGAAGAATTTCCAATGGACGCTCATCAAACACAAGCCAGTCAGCCTGTCCTCTCCCATTGTACTTCTGAGCCAGGTCTTTACCCTTTAAAATTTAATTTTCTACAGAAATTACTTACCTTACCTTTTTGGAACCAGTTTCTTATATCCATTTAGGCAGCTCAGTTTAGTGACACGGAACTCACTAGACCCCTCTAGAAGATTCCCTCTTCTCTCTGCTAGAGCCCGCTAGAAAACTCTCCCTCCCTTGAATCCCAATGGCTGGCTGACATAGATTCCTCTACCAGTCGCTAGGTGGCTCTAGATACTTCTCAGTTTTTACACCATTTCGGTGTGGTGAACAACTGATTATTCGCCATCGCCCTACCTAATTTTGTTTCGTTTCATCACTTTATAACCATTTAATTTTATTTTGCTTCGGGGGGCAGCTGCCCCCCTGCACCTCACTGGGTACGCCCATGAGAGCACATGCTAGGCATGCAGAAGCTTCCAGGCTCAGTCTCCAACTTCAGCAGTCACACCTTCCAACACTTTGAAACCTAAGTCCGGGATGCCATCTCCCCAAATGTCATTTCCCCATTTTCTTTTCTTTTCTTTTTTATAAAAAATACATCTTTTTTATTAATTTTCTGTTCACCCCCCATAACCTTTACATAGTTCCGTGTTAACATATTTTACAAATTTTTCTTCTTCCATCATAGATAGAAATCTTGTTTCATACATTATATTTCACAAATCCATCATTTGCACATTTGTATTTTCAGTTCATTCCTTTAACTGACTTCCATTCTTCCTTTGCTGTCTTTTTAGTTCAGGATTTCATTTTCCCATTTTCTATTCTGAGAGCTTGGCGGCCAATTCGGTTGCTGTGATCTCATGCGGTTCTTTTTCAGGCATGGCACCCCAAAACACGCATTTTGGGGCTCTGCAGAAGATCATTGTCCCGAAAAAGTTTTTTTTCCCCCAGGAAAAAATGACGCTGTGAAATTATGCATGACAACCCAAATGACTGCCGTACTCCTGCAAAAAAAAAAAAAGGACAGATTTTTCCGAGTTTTTTCTGGGACATTTGCAGGGGCATGCAGAAAGTAGGGTAGCAGAAGCCAATAATTTGATTCGCTGGATTACAAGGTGTGTTCTTATCCAGCACGGCTTCCCTGCTTAGAAACAGACTCCAGGCACTTCTAGTATACTCATATGCAACAGCTTTAGGTAAGTACAGTGGTACCTTGGGTCTCAAACTGTTCAGGAAGTCAGTTCAACTGCCAAAAACGGTTAAAAACCAAGGCTTCTGATTGGCTGCATAGCTTCCTGCACCCAAGTGAAAGCCACATCAGACGTTCAGCTTCCGAAAAACATTCAAAAACCAGAACACTTACTTCCGGGTTTTCAGCGTTCGGGAGCTGATTTGTTTGACAACTAAACTGTTCGAGAACCAAGGTACCACTGTGTAGTAGACACACAACTCACTCTTACTCCTCAGCCTCCACGCCCATGCTGACTTCCTCCTCCCACTCACATCTACAGGAAGTTCCCTCTTCAAGTACTTCCCCTTGACCTGGGAACAAACTATAATAACAAGAGGGATCCATCGCCAGTCAGCGTAGACGATATTAAGCTAAATGGCCCAATTGTCAGACTCAGTATTCAGCAGCACCTGCATTCCTGATACATTATATCGGCATCTATGAATATACATTTCTTTTACTGTTGAACAATCAAAACCAGGAAGTGGGTTTTCGAACTTTTTTTGGAAGCCAAACGTCCGATGGGGCTTCCGCGGCTCCAGTTGGCTGTAGGACCTTCCTGCAGCCAATCAGAAGCCGCGCTTTGGTTTCCGAACATTTTGGAAGTCAAATGGACTTCTGGAACGGATTCTGTTTGACTTCCAAGGTACGACTGTACATGTTTCAAAGCAGGGGTGGCTAATTTGTGACCCCCAGATGTGGCTGGTCTTCATTGCAGACCACTGGGCATGCTAACTGGGGCTGATGGGATTTTGGAGTCCAACAGCATCTGGAGAACCATAAGTTATCTACCTCCCTTTTCAAGGAAACAGCAGCATCAGAAGTTGTGAATTTATATAAACAGAAACAAACAGAACGGAGAAGGAGATAGGGCTCAGTGGCCAGCATGGTACCAGTTAGATGGTATTAAACTTCAGCTCCCATCAGCCCCTGGCAGGGTGACCAATAGTCAGTGATAATGGAGAATGTAGAGCAACAACATATAGAAGGCCCCACACTGGCTCTAGTGAGTTCCAAAAGTATTTCTAGAAGCTAAGTTTAATCAAGGGCAGAGTAATCTTCATAATGCACAGTTGTTATTACCCATTTGATATACTCGGCCCAGATGCACTGAGGTAGCATTTCAATTACACAGTTGTTGCATTTTCCGCCAATGAGAAAAAACTATTCTTCCTCCAGGTGGCATATCCATTGCAATTGGAATTATGGTATGGGACGTGTTTGAAGATTGGCATGCACATTTAATGAAGCTTTTGCTTTAATGTAATTTATTCGCGGATCGAATCCTATACGCGGCTGCAATTCTATACTCCACTGAATTCTGGGCTCTGAGAGGCATTATGATGTGAGGCTGTCTAGAATGCTCCCTGTGGAGTTCTGAAGAACTCTAGTTTTGTTTGTACTTTTGTTAAAGCGGAACAAGGTAGGATTTTTCTTTTTCTTTTTTAAAGAAAGCTTAAATTAAACTTTTAACATAAAGAAAATCATCTGATCTTTTGTTTTAAGAAACAAACAAACAAACCACCCTGAGCTCTTCGGTAATCCATAGGCAATATTTCTGACAGCTGCACTTCTTACAAAGCTAAGAGAACCAAGAGAACTATAGAGAACCTGGTCTGACATGGGGTGGGGGGTATTGACATAATGCTTTAATTTGGGAGGGAGGAAAAGGCTGTGCAATCAGCCCAATTCCCCTTGTTATTCAGCCCCCATACAGAGTGATGTATGCCTCTAGAACACATGCTCTCCAGAGCAAGGTTATTCTTATAATCCATTATGTATCGACTGAAAATCGTGCTCTTTTCTTCCCATACATAGTTGTGGAATGGTGGCACAAAGGCCAAAATGCAGTTTGAACACATGTTCACCAGTAATCTGAAAAAGAGCCTTTAAATTCTATTCTGTATACCTGAAGGAGCATCTTCGCCCCCATTGTTAAGTCTGGACACTGAGGTCCACCTCTCAGGGCCTTCTGGCGGGTCCCTCATTGCGAGAAGTGAGTTCACAGGGAAACAGGCAGAGGGCCTTCTCAGTAGTTGTGCCTGCCCTGTGGAATGTCCTCCCGTCAGATGTCAAAGAGATAACCAATCATACGACCTTCTGTAGACATCTGATGTTAGCCCTGTACAGGGAGGTTTTTAATGTTTGAGACTTTTTTGTTTCAACATTTGGTTGCAAGCCACCCAGAGTGGCTGGGACAACCCAGTCAGGTGAGTGGCATATAAATAAATCATCATCATCATCATTCACGCACACATTTCCTTACCACCAAGGTGTGAGTCTTTTAAGAGCTGACTGAGCAAAACAACAACATACACAGTAAAGTTAGTTACGACTAAGTCCAAATGAAACCAACGATATGGGACTTAGCAGAAACTTTTTTAGTCCTATGGATTTTAATGGGATTAGTCAAAAGAGCCCCCCCTCCCAAAAAAACCCCAGTACATCTAAGAAGGGGCACTAGGAGAAGGGGACGACAGAGAACGAGATGGTTGGACAATGTTCTCGAAGCTACGAACATGAGTTTGACCAAACTGCGGGAGGCAGTGCAAGACAGGAGTGCCTGGCATGCTATGGTCCATGGGGTCACGAAGAGTCGGACATGACTAAACGACTAAACAACAACACATCTAATTCTACCTCCCTTGGAGATTTGTCCTTGTCAAAGAGCAGCCCAAGATGTCTTGTGGCAGAGCACTTTTGAACCAAGGGGACTTTCAAAGGCAGATTGTGACAAGGCACAGACCCTCACAGAACCATCTTAGGGGGAGGGAAGTAAAATACTCCAATGAACATTAAGAGAACTGGTCTACCATTTCTAGTAGATCTGTTGACTAAGCAGCTGTGAAGCCTGAGTACACCTGGCCTCTGAGAAACGACTACTCTCCAAGCACCCTCCAAGTGAGTGCACCTCCTGTTCATCTAGGGGCAGTGCTTGCATCCGTGTAGCGATGGAAAAGAAATTAGATGCAGTTAGCATTTTAAAGCCAAATCTAACAAATTTGCAGTTTCTGAAACAATATGAGAACTGGAACACAGCCATCCTTCAAAATTTGCACTTATCCGAATATTGTAATGCAGTTCTCCAACCAGTGTTTACAAAAATATATATATGAGAGATAACTGTGTGTAAAAATGAATGTATTAGTGAAAATAACATACAAAAATGCACTGCATTAGGGCAAATGGCTTGCAAAAATAGTACATTTGTCAAAACTGCACACAAAAATACGTTCAATTGGAGAAATTTGCAGTAAAATGCTGGTGAATTTTCAGGATGATAAAAAAAAACACCCACAAATTTCTGAAGACCTGAATTTAAGATTGGAAAAATGAGACATGTGAGAGGACCAAAGCTGACAGATCCTTCCATCCTTACTTCCACCCACAGCCAAAACTCATTAATCGATTAAAAGTTTTAGGGAGATTAATAGTGAATTGTGATATGCCCTGTTGCCTCTGATTTTAGCCTAAGCTCTTGAACTGAGCTTGAAGGGACAGCAAAATCATTCCCCACTTAAATATCTGGCAAAAGTTCCCCCTTATCTGGCACCTGTAAGCATCAAGGAACTATTCTTTCATTCATTCATTCATTTAATAAAATTATGAAATCATTCATTCATTTAATAAAATTATGAAATCAAGAGAAAATCACAGCCACATTTTAAAGCATACCAATGTTAAAATGCTAAAACAGATTACCTCAACTTTCTAAACATCTGAGTAGGCTTGTCTAAACAGGAATGTCTTTAGCAGGTGACAAAAAGCATACAATGAAGAATTTCAGTCATAATAAATCTAAATCTACATTATATCATGTGAGTGAGAAATCATTGATACACACAAACACAAAGCATAATTTCTTGGCTCAATTTGAAAATGAAAGCATGATGGTGTTTGTAACCTTTAGCCATATTCTGCAAGATAACATGCTGAAAACAATGGGTTTTGTAAGCTAACCCAAATTTATTGGTGAGCATATTTCTACACAGGGACTCACAACGTATTTTACGTTAGAAGAAGAAAAGGTTTTCTTTGCACTGTCTAACCTAGAGGGGGGAAAAAGTGGTATACAATTGAGAAGTATACAATGCGCCAGTATAAATTACGGGCTTATTGTTCATTGCAATGTAAAGGGTATGTGCTGTGCACTTAACTATTGTATTAGAGAATTACAGAAACCGAATCCACCAAGCAGAAATGGCTTATGTCTGAATAAAAAAATATGTATCTTTAAGAGAGATACAATGTGTTTGGAACCCCGAGGGTTAATGAGAGGTAAGCTGGTGAAGGGGGAGATGAGATGAAGGGAATAAAAGAAGCTGAATAGATGAAAGAACTGATTCAATGGGAGGTATTGTTGGTCACAGCTAGGTGTCCGAAACAAACAGAAAAATGGGAACTGCTTTAACATTGGAGGGAAATAAAAAAAAAGAACTTATACCACATATTAAAAAGGGCGGGGAGGAGGAAATAAGTAATAAAAGGCTTTCAGGCTATTTCAGTAGAGCTCTCTCTCTCTCCCCCCCCCCCGCCATATATATATATGAGAAAGAAAGCAGATAAATTGAATTCCTCTCTAACAGTATCTCATACAGAAAGGTTCATTGTCCCCCTTTTCACATCAAGAATTTAATTTTGCATTCCCTTTCTCCATCTGGAGATATGTTCCCAGTTTTCTTGCTCTAACTTCTATTACGCTCCCCCCACGGTGCCCTCTGTTTCAGATAGTCTGTATTGATGGATGTTCAGTTCAAATTTAGTGAGAATATCAGAGAAACATTATGCAGTCTGCTGCCTCTAATTTTCAGCTAAAGTCTTGAGCTGAGCTTGAAGAGACAGTAAAGGGTTTTTGTGTGTGTGTTTTTGTTACTGGCAAAACTTTGGCTGATTTACTTCCCCTTCCCTTGAAACTGTAAGCATCAGGCAACACTTTCACTCACATTCACACCTAAACATAGGTTGTATCATGTGAGAATCACTTATTTTCCAAATCGTGTTCCTGGCAACCATATTTACTTGGAAGAAGTCCAAGTTTTATGTATAGAGGTTGTGCACCACTCCCAATCTCTGCTGAGCAGTAGCAAGATTCCAGGGGCGTTCCACGCACTCACTTAGGGCATAGCTGCCAAGTCTCCCGTATTCCCCGGGAAACCCCCGTTTTTCCAGCCGTTCCCAGCTGGAAAAACGGATTTTTTTGTTTTTTCCTGGTTTACTTACCGGCCGGGGGAGGCTCCTTCTGCGCATGTCTGGAGTCTCTGGACATGTGCAGAAGCGATTTCTGGTGCGGCGGCCATTTTGGAACTGGGCAGAGCAGCATCGAAAGTCGCTTCTGAGCATGCTCCGCCCAGTTCCAAAATGGCGGCAGCGCTACTTCCGGTCTGCCGATCCCTTATTTTTCCGGCAGGAACTTGGCAGGTATGACTTAGGGTTGTGTTTCTCATTCATATTTGTGTGTGTGTGTGTGTGTGTGTGTGTGTGGTTTTTCAGATTAAAATTTTACAGTCACATGTCTGTAAACAAGATTCCAAGGAATGTCTTGGATTTCCCTCCTCTGCTTTCTGGGTCCTATCGTTAATCATTTCCTCCTGCATCTTTTATTATAATCCAAATCTTTTATCTCTCCAATGTATCCAGAATTGATCATTAAGCTACAAGTGATATTCCAATCTTACTAATGATTTTAACTGTTTACAATGGTCTTTAAGATAAGTTATACATTTCCCCCATTCCTTATAAAAATTTTGGTCTCCCTGATTTCTGATTCTTTCGGACACTTAAGCCATTTTAGCACAATCCATCCACTTGATCTGCCATTTTTCTCTGATGGGGACTTTATCTTCTTTCCATCTCTGGGCCAATAACATCCGCACAGCCACGGTCGCATACATAAATAGTCATTTCTGCTCCCTTCACTCAGGGTTGAGTTGCCATTGGGAAACATAGCACAGTGGAGACTCGTGTTTTTAAGAAATATGGCTTACTTACCCTCCAAGTGTCCTGATTTCCCAGGGACAGTCCTGGAATTACAAAAGTCTACCCTGGCTTCTGATTTGATCCCAGAACGTCCCTATTTCACCTGAAAGCAGATATGGGTGTGGCAGAAGGGCTACAGAGAGGCAGAGATGAAGGAGAAGCCCCACTGTGTGTGCCTTAGAATTTCACTAACAGATTTAGGCCCCTGGGAGTCACAGATACCTGACCAAGCTATTCTTACGGGAGCAGAGTGGGTTGTCATTCCGCTGTGCCTACCCATCCTCCCGCTGCTTAAAACTGAGTATGTAATGAGAAGACCAATTCTTTTCTTTTTAAAAAACGAAGAGTGAAGAGATGTTTTAGAATAGGCATTGCTATCAAACTCAAGGATAGCAGTGCTTTCACACCTGCCCAAGAGTAAGCCCCACTGAACACAGTAGGAAAGGCTTCTCGTAAACATACATAGGGTTATGCTGTTAGTTCTGAACAAATGTGCGTAGGATTGGTGTGTTTATCTATTATGGGTAACTGGCAGTTTCTTCGTTGCTGACTCTGTGTCAACAGCTTTGGCTGACATAATTGTGTTGCCGCTTATCTGTACCAAAGATCTCCTCGGCTATTGAAATTTCATGTGGAATAATCAAAATGAGTGGCAAAGCTCAAGTGGCACAGGGTCAGGATTTGACAAGCTATACATTTACACATTTTAGAAACAGAGGGCCAGTGTTCTATAAACACTTGTCATAGTTTTTTCCTTTAAACATCATGATATATATTTGTAATACTTTCACAATACAATACAGTGGAACCTCAGTTTATGAACACCTCGGTTTATGAATTTTCGGTTTATGAACGCCGCAGACCCATCTGGAACGGATTAAGTCACTTTCCATTACTTTCAATGTGAAAGTTTGCTTCAGTTTATGAACGCTTCAGTTTATGAACAGACTTCCGGAACCAATTACACCCATGCTTCGGGTTAAGTACACTTCAGGTTAAGTACTCCGCGGACCTGTCTGGAACGGATTAATCCACTTTCCATTACTTTCAATGGGAAAGTTCGCTTCAGTTTATGAACGCTTCAGTTTATGAACAGACTTCCGGAACCAATTGTGTTCATAAACCGAGGTACCACACTGTACAGTGGTACCTCTACTTACAAATAACTCTACTTACGAATATTTCTACTTACGAATGGAGCGCCGTCCGCCATCTTGGATGCTGTTTAGATAGGATTTTTTTCTACTTACGAATTTTTAGATAGGGTTGCTTCTACTTACGAATATTTCCTCCCAATGCATTCCTATGGGATTCAACTTACAAATTTTTCAACTTACAAATGTGTGTTCGGAACACATTAAATTCGTAAGTAGAGGTACCACTGTATTTGTAAATCAGAGGTGATTCATGCTAAATGATTTGGCTTGCATTGCTGCTGTTGTTGCTGTTTAAAAATATTTTAGCAATATGACTTAACAATAGCCTATGGTTCAAATCACCCTCTCTCCCTTGGTATGTTTTTTCCACAATCGTGGCTATTGCTGCTGACAACGCTCAGTTGGTGGTTGCACCATGAACTGGAGCCAAGCCCAATCACATCAGTAGGAGCAATATTTGCAACAGGATAGATTCACTGTAGCACCACTGTAGCACCACAGCAATTGTTTTGACAATGAAAGCGCTCCTTAAATGTGCTTTTCTGGGGGTTCTCCTGACCTCCCAAAAACAATTTTGGGAAGTAGAGGCCTTCTTATGCTAATGGAAATCCTTGCACAGGCTTCAGCCAGATTCTTAGAGAATTGAGGCAATTTTAATCTGCTTCAGTATTTTAACTTTTGCATGTTTTAAAGTAGGGTTGTAATTTTTCTTTGATTTTCTTGTTTTATGTTTTGTAAACTGCTTTGTGATTCTCCAGAAGTTGGACTTCACCCCCAGAGGCACACTCCATTGTCTCTCAAGACAGACAGGTGTCAGCAACGACAAACCTCTTTGAGGGTTTTCCCCCACAATCAAGTAGGGGGACTTATGTGCCCGTTATTTACAGGGTATCAGGGGGAATCAGTCATACAAGGGCTAAAGAGATGAATAACATCATGTCTAATTTGACCCTCAAATAACTTTCAGCTCATATGTTTTCTTTTCCTGTCTGTCCACATGACTAGGAGGGCTAATTATATGCCCAACAACCATTTTTAAAGGAATGGGGAATGCCTTTGAACTGAGCAGCAGAGGAGGGGAGAGAAAAAAGTACTTAATCCTTTCTCCTATCCCACTACAACTTGCCTCCCCAGTTCTCACCCACAGGCTGCTTTTATCCCATGAGGTTATACTCATATGAAATAGTGCAAATAAAGTTTGCCTTATTTGTTCCTTTAAAAATAATAATCACTGAATGTCACAGTTACAGGTAGGTAGCCGTGTTGGTCTGAGTCGAAGCAAAATAAAAAAATTCCTTCAGTAGCACCTTAAAGACCAACCAAGTTTATATTTTGGTATGAGCTTTCGTGTGCATGCACACTTCTTCAGATACACTGAATGTCACAGATTATGGACAGAACCTGTTACAGCAGAGTTGTGAGTGGAAGCCGCTTCCCGCATTGGCAGAGGGGCATATTCGGCCCCCTGCGTCAGTTACCCTGGCTGCCGCGCCCATCAACCAGCCAATAGGGCTGGCTTGGGGGCGGGGTTTAGCCGCATTCAAGCGGCCATGGCAGCTCCGTGCACTCATTCTGCTTCCTGAAGTCGTCGTGTGTTGGAGGGCAGGTTGTGACCATCCCCTCCCCTTGTTGGGAATTCCATTAAAGGAATCTAGTGGCTGTGGATCCTGTCCGATGCCCTGCTGGTGGCTAGGGGCATGGCATGACACCCCCCCCCGTGACATCAGGGGAAGCTTCCAGTTGTATTTGCACCAACAAGTTCCTCCCACTGGTTGTTAACCTTCAGGTGACTCCCTGCTGAGCAGGGTGGAGTCATGTATAGATTGATCCAATGCCTAAGCCAATACCACTCACATGCTGTAACCAATCAAGTTGTGGCCTTCTTTAGCCCATTAACATAAAATACATGTGTCATTGTGTCTTATTTATCTCTAAGCAGGTGATGGGTCCTCGACTCACAAACACAGTTTTAAAAAAATCATTTCCAGATAATACCTTTCTAGAACATGAGGAATGCTCTTCTGGATCTGTCCAGCATCCTATTTTCCACAATGGCCCACCAACAAGACATGAGGGCAACACGACTTCTCCCCAGCAACTGGCATTCAGAGGCATGTAGTGTCCAATAGTATATAGTCATGACAGCCAGCAGTCCTTAGGAAGACACATCACCAAAAACAGAGGAAGCGCATTACCAAAAAAGAGAAAACAATGATTTGCACAGATTATACATATTTGTGAACACACCAGAGAGGGGGAGTGCGTGTGCCCGTGCCTGCAACCCCCAAATTTCTCTGCAAGGAAGCTGTCACCCACTCATGTCCAAAGGCTGCTTGAACTGTACACACCTTAGTTTAACCACAACTTGTCTTTTCAAATCAGATGGAAGTTGGTTTGCAGGGAAATGCAACAACAAGGAGCAGGATACAGATGGATTTCAGCCAGTGCTTTTTTTTCTGGGGGGGCGGGGAACACACAGGGGTACGCATACCCCTAAACATTTTGTGAAATTTTGTACTTTTGTCCATCTACTGTATTTATTTTTCTTGATCTGAACTATAAAATGATGATTTTCTTGAGTCAAAATGAGAGTACCCCTAAACATTTTTTTCTAGGGGAAAAAGCACTGATTGCAGCTAATGTCATGTGTAGACTACATCAGACACTAGCGGTGGGAATGCAGTGGAGAAGGAGTAAATGGCAATGTGGACATACCCTCTTCTCTCTCTCTCTTTTAGTAAGATTGTCTTCCATAAACACGGTTTTAACAATGAGTCCGTAAGTGACTGTGAAGGCCAATTCTGGATCCACACGTCCTTCCACAGTGGGGACATTGGTTTCTGGGTGGGAGTTGATCACGGTGTGGATTTGCCAAGCGTGCCTTCCTCTTAGCATGTTTCTCCCTTGCATCCTGAGTTTGAGTGTCTTCAAAGCCCATGACACCTTTGGTAAAAGCTTTTCTCCAACTGGAGCGCTCACAGGCCAGTGTTTCCCAGTTGTCAGTGTTTATACTACATTTTTTTTATATAGATTTGCCTTAAGAGAGTCTTTAAACCTCTTTTGTTGACCACCAGCATTACGCTTTCCATTTTTAAGTTCGGAATAGAGTAGTTGCTTTGGAAGACGATCATCAGGCATTCGCACAACATGACCAGTCAAACTAAGTTGATGTTGAAGAATCATTGTTTCAACACTGGTGATCTTTGCTTCTTCCAGTACACTGATATTAGTTTGCCTGTCTTCCAAAAGATGTGTAAAAAAAATTTGAGACACCGCTGATGGAATCTTTCGAGGAGTTGGAGATGGCGTTTATAAGGGGTCCATGTTTCACAAGCAAATAGTAAGGTTGGTAGTACAATAGGTTTGTAAACAAGCATTTTGGTTTCCCTGCGAATGTCCCTACTACTTATCTTTAAATTGGACTTGGACCAGACAGTCATTCAAATAAAGGACACCTTCAAACAGAGCACTGTGATGACCCTTCAAATGGAGAACTGTCCTCTGTGGATTTGGATTTGTTTAATTTCCTTGTATAAAACCACCTACATTTTGGACTAGTGGATTCCATAGTTTAGCTCTGCGCTATGCAAAGTCCTTCCTTAAATTTGTCCTGAAGTTCCCATGGTTCAGCTTCATTGGATAATCCCATGTTCTATTATTACGAGAGAGGTAGAACTTCTCAATAACCACTTTCTCCAAACCATGCAGAATGTTATACACCTCTATATGTCCCCTCTTACATGCCTGTTTTCCAAACTAAAAATAAATAATTAGTTTTGCCAGCCGCATGACCATTTTGCTTGCTCTTTACTGAGCTTTTCCAGTTTTGCAATATCCTTCCTGTGACATGGTGACCAGAACTGTACCCAATATTTCACTTGTGGCTGCATCATAGATTTGTAAAAAGACATTGCATGATATTGGCAGTTTTGTTTTCAATTCGCTTTCATAATGTACGCTAATCAGAATTCACCTTTTCACAGCTGCCAACACTGAAGAATTTCTTACAGACTTTGCAAGAAAACCAGTTTTCCTCCCCAGGAGATTTCCTCCTCATTCAAATCATGTTCGATCCAAGAAATTAAAAAGAGAAAAACAATTTCCTATACTTTTGAAAGAACTAACTTACACTAACAGCCTGATCATGTTTACTTTCTGCCAAGTAAGTCCCACGATGAGTTCTGTGCAACTTACTTCCAAGTAGGCTGGAGCCAGAGCCACACTTACATGGGAGTAACCTCCACTGCATATACTGGGACACAATTTGGACTAAGTATATATTAAAAACTTGGTAGGTGCTGATATGTATTTATAATTATAGCATTGCATGCAGATATAATGGCATAAGAGAGTTGCTGATCAGTTAAAATATAAGTAAATACAACAGATCAACCTTTGCCAACCTGCTGTCCTCTGGATGTTTTAGACTTCAACTCCCAACAGCCCCAGCTAGCCGAGCTCAGTTGGCTGAGGCTGATGGGAGTTGTAGTCCAAAACTTCCAGAGGGCCGCAAGATGGCAAAGGCTGCAATGAATTTTAAATTAATGGGCTTAAGGACCTCCCTTTATTTTATAAAGACACCTTGCCTCTGTAAAAGTACCTTGATGTTGTTTTCTGTCATTTTAAATACATATAGTCACAATAATCTGATGCACAAGTTTATATATGTATATATATATATATATATATATATATATATATATATATATATATATATATATATATGGCATGTGTTCCATAGAGATGCATCTGAAAATGTAGGTAGACAAGATCTATCTATCCATCCATCCATCCATCCATCCCTCCATCCCTCCATCCGTCTAGAGAGCTTGAACTGCAAAACAGCCGTGTCAGAACTCAGATGGTTAACATTCGCTTCTTGCTGTTTTATTGCATATTACTGTGCGCTCCTGAGCAGCAGGAGCAGATTCGAGCAATTACAATCAAGTCAGGGCACACGCCGTGGCTGAGCAACACGATCATGATGAGGATACTGATGAGGCACTTATCGAAAACCCCACATCATCCACACTCATCAGCCACAACATGTCACCCCAAATGAGGCATCAGCTGCCTTCAGAAGGCTCATTGCACACTGTTTACAGCTTTCTCTAGGCCCACTTTTGATTTTGCAGTCAGGGCTTAGTTCAAACAGCATTGGAGGACGGTTCCAGGGCTCAGGGCAGCATCCCTCTCAGGCTGCAGGCAGGCTCCAGCACAACAGCCGGACGGGAGTTGCAGCAGGGGAAGCGGCTTTCCGTTTCCACGCGAAGAAGAGTCATGGGCCCTTTGCTGTAATTGCTCCACTATTTAAGTGAGAAATTAATATTAGCTGCTGGGAAATAAAAGGAGAGGAAGAGAATGCACACCTTCTGTCGCCTGTTCTTTTTCTTCACATTTTAGCTTCTGCAAGTAGTATTTGAATTAACACAAAAGGGAAGAAAAAGTTGGATGTTAAGTGCATTTGAGACCAACACATTAGGCTGCAATCCGATACACACTTACTCGGGAGTAAGTTCCGGGGATTTATTTCTGAATAAACGCATAGAGGATTCCGCTCTTAGTGACTTAAATCCCACTATTAAATAGTTAGTGTCCAGTATGATATACATGATTGGGATAGAAAACCTGGTTATTTTGCATCCATATCACTTTCACATATTTTTACCCATCATTTAGTTCTGTAACTTTTGCCCATTAGTCTGTGCTCCCCTCAAAATAGACACCTTAACACATAATTAAGTGTGCATTTTCTCTCAAAATACATATTTTCTTGTGTGTTTTGAGTTGCTTAAACTGTGGAGAGTCATGATGCAACATTTGAAGAAGTGCAGAGTCTGTTGACTGGCTAAGTTCTGAGCTGCACATTAGTCACAGAGATCAAGTCCATGATCAAATCATTTAGTATAGGAATTTGCAAAGATCGCAAAGATCTAATTACCCAGGCATGCCTAATATTTTCAAAGAAGTGCTAGGGCAACCATAGGCAAACTCTGGCCCTCCAGATATCTGGGGCACTACAATTCCCATCATCCCTGACTACTGTTAGCTAGGGATGATGGGAATTGTAGTCCCAAACACCTGGAGGGCTGGAGTTTGCCTGTGTTAGGGCAACTGTTGAGATCCTTGGTCTTCACTAATACAACCCTGCCCATTTCAGTGGGAATTGTGGCAGCTCAGCCTAGCAATCAAGGAACTGGGCAGTTTTATTATCCTTACTAGAACACATTTCCTAAGTTTGAACATCTGGAGCATGAAGTTGCCTTAGGCTTTGATGTCAAGTATATTTACCGTAGTGGAAATTCCATCAATGCCAATCACTGCAGATAAATAATCTGAGAAGCATTGTGTCATCTTCATTGTCAAGATAAGGACTCAGATTTACTCAGATTTGCCAAATGTTTAGAAATCCACTGAGTAAATAATACATTAATTAATTATTATTGATAGTAATAACTGGGCTATTACTAAATAATAAATTTATTATTGATTAAGATGAGGAGGAGGACGTACAGATTGCAGCACTAAGGCTGCAATCCTATACATACTTATATACCTGGATGTAAGTCACATTGAATTCAATGGGGCTTACTTCTGAGTAGACAAGTATAGGCTGGCACTGCATGTCTCACTGGAGGATGGGGACAAATGGTCCAAAGGGATACAGTGCACTGCAAACCCTAAATTACATTAATGATGGACAGTGTTCATCAGAGCTATTTTCAAACATTTGTAAGAACTCGATCCACCCTTGTCAGAACTCACTCATTGAGTTTGGCAGTATCTACATTTCGGAACTCTCTGCCAATTGATATCAAGTAGGTGCCTTCACTGTATTCTGCTTTTTGATGCCTGCTAAAAAAAAAGAATCCTGTTTAGATGCTTAGAAATGCTGGTGTGAGTTGTAATCTGGTTTAGTATTTTAACTTCTTGTTTGTTTTAATGCATTGTAACCCCACCCCCACCCCACCCCGATTTTATGATTTTGTCTTGTAAACTGCTCTGAGGTTTTTCCAATCAAGTGGAATATCAGTTTCATGAAATAATATATAAAGAAATAAACAGTCCAAACATTGCTGAACATCAAGAAGTACTGCTTGGTCCTAACCCTTGCTAACATATGCTTCCAAGTTATCCCTTTTTTTAAGGGATTTTCCCTTATGCTGAATAGGCTTCCTCGCGAGAAAAGGGAAAACTTGGCAGCTATGGCTTCATCATTGTGGCACTACAAAACAGGGCGACAAACAGGGCAAGGATGTGACAATACGTAGTACCATAAGTCGATCTATGTGTGTAAAAATTAAGGAGCAGCATGACAACCCCTTTTCTAAATGCATTCGGGCTGCAATTCCAAGCACACCAACTTAGATATGGATCCAAATTAAATCATTGGGATTTATTTCAATGCAACATGGTTGGATCAAGAAACTACCGGTATTTGAGGTCCAGTCATCACAGTATTCTTTCCTGCTTATGATCCAGCAGAGGCGCATTTAGTTTCCTGGCTTATCTGACCTAACAAGCCAGATCTCTCATACTTAAATTACACTGAAGTGCAAGTACTGTGCGTTGATCTAATTGTTTCATGGATTACAACCAAAGTTCCTGATCAAGAGCCCCATACATTTCCCAGTGTTCATACAGAGATTGTGCAGGCGCAGACTACCATTAACTTCAATGGAGAGAGGAGCTCCATTTGAACACAAGGTAGATCCGCTCCAAGACATTTAGGCACTTGAGGCAAACCACAAAATGGGGCCCCTCCTCCCTGTCAGGGAAGAAGGGGTGAGTGAAGAAATAGATTCCAATAGATTCAAGTTAGAAGAAAAGAAAATTTGACTAAACCTTAGGAAGAACTTTCTGACAGTAAGAGCTGTTCAGCAGTGGAACAGACTACCTTGGAAGGTGGAATGGACCACCTTCGTTGGAGGTTTTTTTTAGCTGTGATTCCTGCATTGTTGGGGTTGGACTAAATGGCCCTTCCATCTCCACCATTGAACAGAATTGAGTTCCTATAAGCTGGAATTGCATTCTTAAGATGAGTGCTGAAAAGGCCGTGGAGGAGAACTTAGCTATGTTATAACACTTAGCTATGTTATAACGTGGGATAGTGTGCATAGATATACATTTAAAAAGAATTCAGCTTTGATCGTATAACAATATATACTGCTAGCTATTCTTACAAATGCACACACCTATATAAAATTGAATTATATGCCTGGAGTGTGTGTGTGTCTGAGATCTGTTTTGGGGTCATCATCTCACTCTTTGTGATGCACATTCTAAATTAGGCAAGAGGGATGCGCCTTTCAAATGCAGATCATGTTTGCCTTAGAAGAGCAATGAGAACACTTGCCACTTTCAGAACATTTATGTGCTAGAAGTACTGTTAGCAGAAGAGCAGTTTAGATAAATTCAAGACTTTTTTTTTTGCTGATCACAAACATTAAGCTTCACACCTGAAGCCCTCAACCCCCTGCTGTGCTCTAATCCTAGCATCATTCACTGCTAGAGACTCAAAGCGCTGTGCCACTGCTCTCAAACATTTGATTGCCCTTCGTTTGAATGCCACCACCTGCAAAAATGTGTTTTTTTATTCCCTTTTGAGCCTCTCGAGGAGGAAGTAAAAAATGATAATTCATGGCAAACATTAATTAATTGTTTACAAGATGATCTTTTCTTTTTCTAACTTATGTTCGGGAGACATATTGAGCGGCGAGATCCTACTCTTCATGTCAGAGTTTGTGAAGAGGCCTCCGTTGTTGTTTATCGCTCAAGCATAGGATAGACTGGAGGTCATTGTTTCTTCAGCTCAAGTAGCCCTGTCTGGCTCTTGTTTGAAGAATGGAAGCGACATGCATGATTTCCCCGTTGCAAAAAGAACTACCGGGTCTAGGAAGGAACAGGGGATTTAACAGTGTAAATAAACATTTCCCTCCACCTTCTGCTCCGTGTGATTTTTTAAAAAGGTCAAGAGGCACCGTTGCTGTATTTTAAAAGCCTCAAATTATGTTTTAAGAAACATATCACTAAACTCACAGAAACCTGATCAGAACTGTTAAGGAGCTGCTGTGATTGTATTCACCCTTGAGTTCAGCAACCATGAGAAGACCCACCAGAAGATGCTAAGGCAATTAAATCTCTTTGGAGTTTTCTAGAAATCAGTGGGGTTTGCTGCCTGGCAACTGTCAGTAAGCTCAAGAGTCCAGATTTGTAAGCTTGGTCACACCAACCTGGGTCACACACAACCATGTTTCCCACAGATCAGGTAACTCCCAGCAACTGAAATGCTGATTTGCCAGGTTCAACAAATTAATTTCAGTAATCAGTATAGCTTGGGGGCAAATGTTTGGAATTAGGATCTTACAAATGAGACCAGCAATGACATGTCACAGTGTTAGGTGTTCAACTGTACCTTCTTTGGCAACAGCCTATTCCATCTCCACCACCACAATTTTCCTACTCCCTCACAAACCCAGTTCTCATAAGAATGTGGGTTTTGGAGTTATTTTTTTGTACCCCATAGTATTTTTCCCTTTTAAAAAAATTGCCCTCCTTTGTAAAACTTGCGTTCGCCGAAGCTTGTTATACCTCTCTTATGTTGCTCTCCTTTGGCTTCATAGCCATCACCTGAGTTCAGTATTAGTGGCGCTGTGGTCTATACCACTCAGGCTCTTGGGCTTGCAACGGAGGGAGCTCACATTGCTCTGTCCCAGCTTCTGCCAACCTAACAGTGCAAGTATGCCAGTGCAAGTAGATAAATAGGTACCGTTGCAGCAGGAAGGTAAATGGCTTTTCCGTGCACTCCGGCACTTCTCACGGTCCTCCCTGTGCCAGTAGTGGTTTAGTCTGTGTCTCCCGATGCTCCCGAAGAGGAGGAAGACTGTTCAAGGGGAGGGGAGGGGACAAGCAGGCGGGCGAGGGGCAGGGTGTGCGCACCCCGAATTGCCCTCTCAAAATGTTGGGGGGTATGAACTAGGAGCAAGGGTAACAAAGATCTACGGTACATCGGGTGGGAGGAGACCAGCAGCACCTCCTATTCGCCAAGAGGTTGCTGCACTGGCCTCCAATGAGTGTGCAGCAGATGTTGCTGCCACCACAGGCGATACATTTCTTGGAGCAAGCTCTGCAGACTGCTTCCAAAAGCCTGTTCTTCTGTGCAGTGATTCATGTCTTGTGTCCTCCCTCCTTTTTCCTCTTTCCTTGTTTCCTTTTGTTTGGCCCTTCTTTTCTTAGCTTTGTTCAGCTTGACACTTTGCTGCTTGAGGTGAAGGACAAAATGGTGCCCTCCCTCAAGGCCCATACAGAAGGCAATCAGATTGGCAGTTGAATCTTACTCCTTAAAATCATTTGAGGGCAGCAGGCTAGCATAGGAGGTACAGGTCAGACCACATGGCACTCACGGTTCTGTCCACTCCCCGCACCTCAGCATTGTAAACCACTGTGATTTTATAATACAGTAGTTAGTATATAATGCAAGTGGATTAATAGGTACCGCTCCGGCGGCGCTGCTCTGGTGTCGGTGTTCCATTGCGCCAGAAGCGGCTTAGTCACGCTGGCCACATGACCCAGAAAAACTGTCTGCAGAGCGGACAAACGCCAGCTCCCTCGGCCTGTAAAGCGAGATGAGTGCCGCAACCCAGAGTCGTTTGTGACTGGACGTAATTGTCAGGGGTCTCTTTACCTTTACCTTATAATTTTTTTTTATACAGAAACAAATAAATCTGCTTTCTGAGGCAACTGCTTCACTCTGCTTCATCACAGGGCTGGCCCTGCTGTTCAGCAATACTCCTTCCAGTCCTGGTAAATCAAATTAGCTTTACTACACTTTTTCTGTAGGTGGTCTGAGCTAGACCAAGGGCACGTTGAAAGAGGCACACAGCCAAATACAGGTATATGCATTTTTGTTAAATGCACATTGATCAGGCTGCACTGTAGACCAGGGAGTGGGGAACTTTCTTCAGCCAGTGGGAGCCATTCCCTCACGAATAGCCTTCTGAGGGACACATACAAATTGTAGGCAGAGTGGGCAGAGCAAAAGATGTGACTCTTACCTTTGCATAGCCAGCTACTTCTGTTGATGCAGCCCAGAATAGTATTAACTCCATCTTCCATGTGACAGCCCTTTAGATATTGGAAGATGGCTATCATATCTCCTCAGTCTCCTCTTTATCAGGCTAAACATAGCCAACTCCCTCAACTATTCCTCATAAGGCTTGGGTTCCAGGCCCTCAATCATCTTAGTCACCCTCTTCTGCACATGTTCTAGCTTGTCAATATCCTTAAATTGTGGCACCCAGACACTGGACACAGTATTCCAGGTGTGGTCTGACTAATGCAGAATAAAGTGGGACTCTTACTTCCCTTGACCTGGGCACTATACTTCTGTTTTTGCAGTCTAGAACAGCGTTAGCATTTTAATATTTTATTTTATTTTATTGCTGCTGCACCACACTCTTGGCTCGTGTTAAGCTTGTGGTTCACCAAGATCCCAATATCCTTTTCGCATGTACTACTGGTAAGTCAGGTGTCTCCCATCTTATATTTGTGCAGCTGGTTCTTCCTGCCCATCAAGTCCATTAATTTCAGTGGTTTTGCTCTAAGTCTTCTTCTTCTTCAACAATCACTCGTAGCAGAGTAAGATTGTCTTCTATAAACATGGTCTTAACAGTGAGTCCGTAAGTGATTGTGGAGGCCAATTCTGGATCCACACGTCCTTCCACAGTGGGGACATTGGTTTCTGGGCAGGAGTTGATCACGGTGTGGATTTGCCAAGCATGCCTTCCTCTTAGCACATTTCTCCCTTGCGTCCTGAGTTCGAGTGTCTTCAAAGCTCATGGCACCTTTGGTAAAGGCTGTTCTCCAATTGGAGCGCTCGCAGGCCAGTGTTTCCCAGTTGTTTGTGTTTATACTACATTTTTAAAGATTTGTCTTGAGACAGTCTTTAAACCTCTTTTGTTGACCACCAGCATTATGCTTAGTTGGACACAACCTAATGTTTTTACTGTTTTGGTTTGCTCCTAGGGAAACCTCGGGCACTAAACCATCAGGTGTGGCTTTATACGAGTTCTGGGATTGGTGCTCTATTTTAGCAGCTGATGGGCTCATGTTCGGCCACTTATAGGATGGCCACTTATATGAAACCAGAAAAGAAGACAAAAGAGGGCATCAAACTGCATATAATCTGCATGTGCAAATTTCTGTGTACTGTTGCAAAATTAAAAAATAATTACGGTAACTTAAATAGCCACATCCAATACACCTTATTTGGCCAGAAGAACTGTCAGTCTGTTGTCCAGGTGCTAATCACTCATGAGGACCTTCAAAGGCCTTGCTATCTCTTCTTATGGATATTTCTCTTTAAAGTGGACTTGGACCAGAATGCCCTTCAAATAGAAGACTCCT